>NW_017098052.1:4138-13082 GCF_001412225.1 Nicrophorus vespilloides
AACATTGTATAGTTTTTATTACTTAATTTTATAGAAAATATTAAATAATAACATATTTATTCATAAATTATAATGAAAATATGTAATTATTACAAATTACGACTGAAAAATTGTGAATTAAAATCAAATTTGTATCCAACATTTTTTAGCGTTTTTCTAATGGATTTTTATATAAATATTGATATTAATTGAAAATTTAAGTGATAAAAATGAGAAATTTAAAGTAAAACATATTGAAAATATAATAATGTTAACAAAAATCGTAAATTTGTGTCATTGCCATAAGAAATAGTAAAAACTAGAGATAATATTCAAAATAAATATAATAATTTCTAACAATAATTCAATAAAATTAGAATTAAATGAAATTCGAAGATCCATAACATAAGAGTATGTAATGAAAATGAACATAACCTCAACTGAAAAAAAAATGACAGCTAAATTAAATAGTAACGTTTCTTTTCTGAAACGTTGTTAAAATTACAAAAAAAGTCATTTTATAAGCAATTTGCTTTACTATTATAGGAAATATTATATAATTAAATGTTTTCTTTACAAATTTTAATGAAAACATGTAATTTTACAAATTACAACTGAAAATTAGTAAATTAAATTCAAATTTTTATCTAACATGTTTTATTTTTTTTCTAATTGATTTTTATGCTTTTATATAAATATTGATATTATTGGAAATATTTTCTAAGTTCTTATCAATTAATACATATATTAATTATTAATTAATAATTACAAAATTAATAATGATAAACCTACTTTTTTCACGTGACTGAAATAAATTAGCGCAAGTTTTCTGTTCATAAAAATGAAAATTATTGAAATTTAATAAAATTGGAAGATCTATAATATAAGAATGTGAAATAAAAATGAACATAACCTCAACAGAAAAATAATGACAGCAAAATGAAATAGTAACGTTTCTTTTATGACACTTTATTAAAATTTAAAAAAAAAAATCATTTTATAAGTTATATAATTCAATTTTATGGCAAATATTATAAAAATCAATATTACAACTGAAAAATTGTAAATTAAATTCAAGTTTTTATCTAACATTTTATTTATTGGAATTTGTATTATAAAACGATTGAATTAATAATTTTAATGAATTCACCATTATATACTTTTATTAAGTAGCTGTGCTGTGCTGTGCAGAAAACGAATACGAAAAAAACAAACTAATACGAGGTGATAGAAGGCCATTTTTCTTTCAATTCCTATACGATTATAATTGCAAATATTCTATCCAATAGTTACGTTTTTCTGTTGCACCACCCGCATTATTATTGTCATTAGCGCCAATAGAAATTCTAGTTTATAAATTATAAATATAGAGAAAAAAATAGAGTAAATTAATTAAGCATTTAACCGGTAAACAGAGTTCAATTAATTAATTAACGAGAGGAATTCTCGCATTTCATACGTTTCCAATTTGCATCCGAATTATTATTTAATTTTGTTTTCTGCGCGTTTTCCATGCAAATTGTGTAAGTTCTGCACGCAACGGTTACATAGAATTATCGTTAATCGTGTTGCGTTGAAATATTTGTTGAAATAGCAACAAAAAATAGTTTCAGTAGTTTTATTCATAGATTAGTACAAATATTGATTTTATTTTGATTAATTCAGTAAATAAAGTTAAAAATGTTATCTAATTTTATTGTTAAATTGAAAATATAGTTCAATAACTAAAATTCAAAATTTAATATTGTAAATAATTATAACATTAAGTAGAATTTTATACTTAATTACGTTCAATTCAAAGTTCGTTCACCTGCACAAACAAATTATCAAATTAAAAACCAATAATTATACAACCATTAATTAACATTCCTTTTCCTGATGTGTCTTTGATTATCTCTTACATATAAATGTACTCTAATTTGCCTCAATATATTATTATTTTTTTAAGTTATCTGTAGCAGAATTTTAACAGTTTCCTCATGTATAAATACATAAATTTCAAAGTTTGTTTGTGAATATTCGTGTTTTTTTCTGAAGAAGTGAAATGATGAGAGTGTTTCTCTTTCTCTTCGAAATGTCGGAAATGAAAATACCTGTTGAGGAGATCAACAGCCCGAGGCTCAGGTGGAGGAGACGCCGACGAGAATGGAGATCTCAAGACTTCAAGGTCTTCGAACGTCCTTGAGTTTTGGGTTTGGTCAAATCCTCAAGCGATTTACGTTTTATATTCACTTTCAACTGGTTTATTTTTTTATGTTGTTCTTGATACATTACAGATAAACTATTCTAGAATTTAAGAAACAGTTTAAGAATCTATCTGCTTCAAAATTTATAATTAATTTTATATTATTTGATTAAATTTTTGTATTTTATATTATTTCATTAAATAATATATTTTATTGTGCTTATTTTGATATATTAACTATTATGGAACGTAAATTATTGTCTGAGATATGGCGATTTTTAAAATGAATCTTTTTTTTAGAAAATATTTTTATAATTTTTTTTTGTTTATGTCGAAAACTTTCTTTAAATAAATTATTATTACATAAGATAAAATCCAAAATTGCGCACATTTTGATATATTAATTGTTATGCAAAGTTACTTATTGATTGAATTATAGCGACTTGTCAAATTAATTTTAAGCATTTTTTTTTTCGAAAATATTTTTAGATTTTTCAGTTTATTACGAAATCTCAAAAACTTCTCAAATATTTTATTATTACATTAGATAAAATCGACAATTGCGCACATTTTGATATATTAATTGTTATATAAAGTTATTTATTGACTCAGATATGGCAATTTTTCTATTTTTATACACGTCTTCACATTTTATTTAATTACTCAAAAACCACGCATACCAATTACATCATCTTACAAGCAAATTAAAGACAAAAATATGACATTTCCAATGAACTTATTATAAAATTTGTTGTTTTCTTAGATATTCTATAATTAATTAATTTATAGTTTTTTCCAACGAAATTTCTCATTATTTATTTTACAAATAAATTTTAATTAAACAGACTATAAGGATACTACAATGTCCTTATTTTCGTTGTAGGAAACATTCGATTTCCACACGCAATGTCTGCCTCCGAACGGCATTCCGACTGTTCGATCATAAATAATTCCAATGGAAAAACAGAACCATTTTATTCATTATTATTATTTTTATATTTGTTTGCAATCCGTTCGTTCCTGTCCCATTAACATCAAGGGTCACTAAGTCCGTCGTCCAGGATCTAATTAACATACTCACGTCATTATCGTAACGCATAAAAGTTGACAAACGATTTGCGCAAATAAATTAACGCAACGTGATTGAAACATTAAACATATCTGAACTCCAATAAATATTGAGATTTTCATTTTTTGTTTCATAATATTTATCTTTTCTTAAACAATTCAAGGATGAATTTGTGTAATTACATGTTCTTTTTTCTTGTTTATCGATAAATTGCAAACAGGAGGAGAATATTCGATTTTATTTTGATATTTTTTTTTTAGAGAATTCCATCGACTCGACGTCCTTCGATCTGCTCCCAATTTTGTATCAAATGTCAGCAATTCGAGCAAAAAACAACAGCATATGCATATAATAGAATTCTTGTTCGGGCTATTTACGAATCGATACATTTTTTTTGTAATTTATTCGAATATTTCAACTAGAATAAATATCTTGTACTAATAATAAAAATAAATTTTATTGATGTTATTTATAATGCAGTTTTAATTGCTTCATTTCGTTTGAAATTTAAAGAAATAACAACTAATTTATTTACAAATTGTATATATTCGTTTATATAAAGAATAAATAGGAAAAGTTTATATATTTCTTTATATACAACAATAAATAGAAAAGTTTCTAAGTATGTCTTTTCATTGTTAATGTCAATTGTTTAAAACATACAATTGTCATATGAAAATTGACCTTAAAATATTAAACATGACAGCAAAACAATTTAGTTACGTAACTTTTATCACAGTTTCAATTAAATCATTTGTTAATGTAAATTATTATGTATAGAAAATTTGACAGTTTACAGTATAAATCTGTGATATGAAAATTAACGTAACCTTAAACTATTAAACGTGACAGTTAAACAATTTGGTTAAGATACTTTTGTGACAGTTTTAATATAAATCGTTTGATAACGTCAATTGTTAAGTAAATAACATTTGACAGTTTATATTATAAACCTATCATTTTATAATTGTAACCTTAAAATATTAAACATGACAACAACATAATTTAGTGACGTTACTTTTATGACAGTTTTGTTTAAATTTAATCATTTGTTAATGTCAATTGTTATGTATAGAAAATTTGACAGTTTACAGTATAAATCTGTTATATGAAAATTATCGTAACCTTAAACTATTAAACGTGACAGCAAAACAATTTGGTTAAGATACTTTTGTGACAGTTTTAATATAAATCGTTAAATAAATAAAATTTGACAGTTTACAATATAAAGCTGTCATTTTATAATTGTAACCTTGAACTATAAAACATGACAAGAAAGCAATTCAGTGACGTTAGTTTTATGACAATTTTTGAAATAATTATGTTTTCTTTAAAATTATTTCTATCTAAATTCTAATAAATAGTTGTTACATAATCGAATGTAAACTATAGATATTTATATCACTAATTATTATTTATTAATTACAGACACGACAGGCACGTTATTCATAACATATAATTATTAACACAGTGTAATTTATACTTGCTCCATTGTACAAAGTGTAATGTTATATTTTTATAATGGAGTTTCTTGAAGTAATCAAAAGTTTATTTATAGAATACGCAACAATTATATTCAATTTGTAACATGTTTTTTTCATATTTATATTTGATTTTTCAAACCATTATAAGTTTCAAAGTTTCCTTTTATTTCAATAAAATTATAATAGATGTTTTGTATATTTTGAGCAAGAAAATTATAAAATTCATTCAAAAAGTTATTAAAGTAAAAAATTTAAAAATCTGCATTTTCTTAGTGATTTTTGTTTTCTTAAAGTCAATAATGTCTGCCCAAAAATTGATCTATTTTTTTGTAAATTATAAAATTACAAAAGAATGCAACTTAACTATAGAATATTTCTATAACTGTCATAAATATACATGTAAACAAAATTTTAGTAATTAATTTTTCTTTCCAAAAAATTAACAAATTTTCCAATAATTTTAATGAATATTATTGATCAATTTGCACAAGAATTGAAATATATGAATACTCTATCAATGTTTGTGTAATGCATTACAAAATCAATTTCATATTGACTAACATTAATTAGAACAATCACTTTATCTACCGGAATCATTAAATTGCGTTACAGATATAAATAAATTCCATTGTGTGTTTCATACTTAAAAAAAAATGTGAATTACGCCACGACAATTACATATTCGGTATCCTCGAATTCCTTTAGAACAAAAAAAAAATTTTGAAATTTTTCAAGTAAATGAGATTCGTATGTGATTACGCATACGAGTTTAAAAAATAATAATAATACGTTTGCTTATTAATATTACAATATATATATTTTTTTAATTCCGTTCTGCGTCTTCACGGTTCGCGAAGCAGGAAAAAGTTTTCTTGAAATGTTGATACGTTTTGAATGTGTACGGATTGCAGCGTTTGGCCTTTAATGGAATGTGAATTTATTTGGTCATACACGTCGAAAGATCGACCTTTTCGTAATTGATTTAATCATTAAGATTTAGTATTGTTTCGGTGCAATAATAATTACAATTTTGTAAGAATAAAAAAATTAGTTAAGAGAAAACTGTTGGAATTTGTTATAGTAATAAAAAAAATGTTTATTTTGTGTTTCATTTCATCTCAATTTTATTTAATAATTTTTTTATTTGATAAAAGTGTCATAAAAAAAAATTATTATTATTTTGTTTATCTGTCATTTTTAATATGTTGAGGTTATGTCAATTTCTAGATGACAGTTTTATAAGGCCTGTCAAATTATGTATTGCTTAACTATTGACATGAGCAAATGCATTTACTGTTATAAAAGTAATGTAACCTAATTTAACTGTCATGTTTAATATTTTAAGGTTACGTTAATTTTCATTTGACAGTTATGAAAACTGTAAAACTTTAATTACTTATCAATTTACATTAACATACTGTCAAAATGTTTTGCTGTCACGTTAAATAGTTTAATGTTACGTTAATTTTCATATGACAGTTATATAATGTAAACTATCAATTTTTATTTAATTAATAATTTTAAACTGTCATAAAAGTAACGCAATTAAATTGTTTTGTTGTCATGTTTAATATTTCAAGGTTACGTCAATTTTCATATGACAGTTGTATAAACTGTCAAATTTTATTTACGTAATACATGTATTATTACACTCGTTTACATTCAAATAGAATAAATCACAGACTTTTTAAAAAAATTGAGAAAATTATCAACATTTTATTTACAAATTGGAAGAAGTAATAGGATACAAATATAATAAGTACATTAATTAATTTTTACTGTCAAATTTGATCTACTTAATATTAACAAAAAATTAATTTAAAAACTGTCACAAAATTAACGTAACTAAATTGTTTTCATGTCACGTCTAAGTCAATTTTCATATAACAGTTTTATAATGTAAACTGTCCAATATTATTTATTTGAAAATAAATTATCATTTCTTTATTTCCAAATAAAAGTGTTAACAAAATAAATATTACTATTCTGTTTATCTGTCATTTTTTTTTGTAACAGTTTCAGAGTTTTTGCTGTCAAATTTTATTTACATCACGATTTATTAACAAATGCATTTTTCTTTAAAACTGATTAAAACATAAATCTGACATAACTAATATTGTTTTGCTATCATGTTTAATATTTGAATATTATGTCAATTTTAATGTGACAGTTTTATAATGGAAACTGTCAAATTTTATTTACTTAACAATTGATATTAACAAATACGTTTACTTTAAAACTGTCATAAATATAACCAAAAGTATATTGTTTTTTGATGTCACGTTTAATATTTGAAGGTTACGTCAATTTAAATATGACAGTTTTACAATGTAGATTGTCAAATTTAACATACTTAACAATTGACATTAGCAAATGAATTCCTTTCAAAAAAAAAACTGTCATAAAAGTAACATAGCAAAATTGTTTTACTGACATGTTTAACATTTGATGGTTACGTCAATTTTCATGTGACAGTTATATAATGTCAAATTTTACAAAAATTATAAAAAATGTATTCTCAAATTGGACAAAATAGGACAAAATAAAACACATATTATTATTAGTACTCTAAACTTTTCATTATTCAAATTTTCTTTCAGATTTGTATCTAAATTATTTATTAACATATCCTGTTTTGTCATCAAACCACAGAGAATTTGAATCCTGTTACAATTCAAACTAATTTCATCCAAACAAAAAAAATGCATGTGTTTTCTAAACTTGGACACGTTTTTTTTCTCATAGAGACAATAATTAAGTCTCTGTGGTCGTTGTTACTTTGCTTTTTTTCTTGTATTGTTGTTGCAAATTTTCAATGACACTCTTCGCCTTCGCCTTCCTTCCATTTGCGAATTTACGAGCCTCTAAATTTAGTCGGAATCACCTTGATGCTCGTTGATCTGGGTGTGGTAAATATCCGAGGAGTGTAGATTAGCTTTGCTCACGTATCTTAATTCCGCAGCGCATTCCATTGTCGTGTCCGGAGATAAACTAAAACTCATGTTTCTACCTGTTCTCTTTAATATACCTGTAATGCATTTACCATTATTATACAATTAAACACATCAAAAGAACTAATTTTACTCGAGCAATAAACATTGTTGATGTTAATTACTACATTGCAGCAAATCACTCTTGATTTACCAATGAAATCAATCATTCTATTATTATAACATTGATCATGAAAACACAACTATAAATCATTGCATCATCTAAGGTTTTCAATCTTTTTGCTTTAATTACATTATTTATATGAATAAAGTTTACATTTTTAAATTAATTTTATTAATACAAAAATATCTTAACACCAAACCCATTTTATAAAGAACTGAACTAATTCCATCATTTAAATTACCATTATTTCAACTTTTAATTATATAATTTTCAATTTCATAATTTATTGTACATTTTAACCAATATTCAATGATTTTAAACCCTTTTACATATTAACAAATACATTCTATAATTATTCAATATAGTTTCATAATATTTCTTCTTATAATGATGAAATTTGGTGGCAATCGCAAGCCCGAAAACCAAAATCCCGTCTATCGAAATCCCGACTATATCGAAATCCCGACAATTAAAATCCCGACTATATCGAAATCCCGACAGTGTCTTTTATTGTTATAAATTTCCACAATAACATTTTTAAGGTAGTCGGGATTTTGACATAGACCCGATGAAATTACATAAACAATTACAGACAAGAAAAGTGTTAAATAAATCGTGTGAATTATTGCAAAATACGTTAATATTTTGAAAATTCATTGAAAAATATTAATATATTGTGTCATCAAAGTAAATATAAGTATTTTGTTTATATGCCATTTTTAATATGTTATAGTTATGACAACTTTTATATGACAGTTTTTGACTGTCAAATTTGATCAACTTAATAAATATTAACAAAAATATGATTTTTATTTTTGACTTTATGATCTAGTAAATTAATAGTTTTTTTTCACTAATTAATTAATTGCAATGATTTTCTGCACAAATTTTAAGGAATATTAGATATTTTTTCTACTATTCGTTATTTATTTAACAATAAAATCTAACAGAAATTCTACCTGCTTCTTAACATAGGCAACACACATATCACAGTAACAAAATTATTATACAACAAATTACATAATTGAATCGATGATAAACGCATGAATTTATAATATTTTATTTGTAATGATTAATAATTAATTATTTATAAAAAAAAATAATTTGCCATTT
>NW_017098053.1:0-2252 GCF_001412225.1 Nicrophorus vespilloides
GTGCGCTTGAAAAATAAATAGCGCAAAGAAAACCTTCCCTTGCCACAATTTTTCTCTTTTCTTTCTCTCTCACCAAAAAACTTTTATTTCGTTACTCCTGACACAATTCTATTTTTTACGTTCTTTTTGCATTCGCCGAAATCGTCGAAGCGAATTTATTTTATGGGGGTTGCTTCCACCCCATTCCCATTTAACCCACCCCAACGACAATCCAAACCCACCCAAAAAAAGAGTAGAGAATGAAACGAAAAACAAAAAACCGGAGGAAAAGAAAGCGAACAAACGTCGAGGTTTGCTCTTTTTTTTTATTGCTGAGTGTAATTCCAATCCTCCTTTCAGAAATTATTCTTTGCTTAAATCCTAATTGCACTCAGCCACTGCAAACAATTGCGTTATTCTTATTTCTTCTCTCTTGATCGATGACCGTACGAAAAATCTTTTGTTTTCCGGAACAAAAAAAAAAAACAAATAAAAATAAATTTAATCGCGCTACGCTATACGATTTTCCACTTAGCCGCCGGCGTTTCCATCATCTTCTTCCATCGTTTTCTTCTCTTCGACCAATTCTGTTTGCAATTTCAAATATTTATTTACACCCCCTTTCGACAATTCACATACACCCTCCTCCCTACACACGGAACTGTCATAGTTGCATGGTTTGCATTTAAAGCACTTATTTCCGTTTCCCAATTTCGTATTCACATCTGCTTTTGCACATCAACAATGACAAAAAAAAATTCCGCATTGCAATTATTTCCAAAGGCAATTTAAAGAATTTGAAATTTATAAACGTTGATTCAATTCAATTCTATCGTTTAGTTTTGCGGGAAATGATACGACTGAAATATTTCATCCAGTTCGCTTTTAAATTGCCAATTAATTTCGAAAGTCTTTGTTGATTACATTGACTGAATGTGACTGCAAAATTGTTTTATTGTAAAAATCATTCATATTTAAATTCGCTCCATCATTCGAATACACTTTTATTAAATTATTTCCAAATCCAATTGAGCGTAATGTAAAATATACATACATAAAAAAATCTATGATGAATAAATGTTTACAAAATGAAATATTAATATAAATGCTTTAATCTACTGAGTCTGTATAGCTACTAGTATTTAGAATAGTGCGTTTTTGATCATTCCGGATGCGCTATTATTAAAATTATTATTTTTTTCTCAAGTCTATTTTGCTTCTTCTTTGATTAGTACGGTTCCAAACAGTCCGAAACCTATTTTCAGCACTATGTGAGGTATTGTTGTACTTAATTGAGAAAATAAAAATCAGATTTTATAAATTCTTCATTATACTTTTCAAATTAAAGACATTAACAGTTTTCTAATATTGATGAAGTTGAAGACATTTTCATAAAAACAAATAGCAAATAATGCAATACCTCGCATATTTATAATGCTTCGATCAGTCCGATTCACTTCAGTCCGGTTTGACAAATTAAATTTTGATACATCCGGTTTGAAAATTTTCAAATAAACTAAATTTTAATGGACTAAAATAAAAATTAATAATAAAAAATTAATACACATTTTTTTTATATTTTTACACAAATTGCTTTTATCCCTAATGTATGTATGTATATTCAAGTTTATTTTTATGCGGTTTATTTCTAATTCATTAAGTTTCTTAAAAATTTGAAACCAATGAATGAAAATGAACTAAAATAAAAATTAATATTAAAAAAATAGAACACAATATTTTTATACATAAATGATCGCTTTTATCACTTTATGTTTATTCAAGTATATTTTTGTGACATCTATTTCAATAAGTTCCTCGTTTAGTCCGGTTTCAAATATTGGATATTGCCTGAACAGATTACCCGCACTATTTGAGGTATTGCTGTACTTAAATTATTTTAAAATTACAAATCGTTTTTGATTACTAAATAGAACTATATTTTTTTTTAACTTCAGCCAACAAATTTGGTAATAAAATTACATAAAGTTCAAAATACATTTTATAAGTCCTTATTTAATCTTTACAAATTATAAATATTAAGTTTTCTCAAATTGATAAAATCAAAATATTAAATATTAAGAAATTTTTTGCGTAGTTCGGCTTCGATCTGTCCGGATTAGATTTCAAGAAGTTTAATAAGAAAGTAAATTTTGATTTTGAAGAATTTATAAAGTTACCCAATCGTCAGAAAAAAATATTCAATTAATGTAATTCTCAATTAAATGAGTAAGTACATTCAGTAAATTTAAGTGTAATTACAAATAAAATAAGAC
>NW_017098054.1:0-3540 GCF_001412225.1 Nicrophorus vespilloides
AAGAATTTGTTATTTGTTTGTTGAAAATTTGACGAAACATTAGTTAATTTGTTATTTATTTTTAATATTATAATACTTAAAAACGAATTAGTTTATTTTTTTTAAAGATTTCTCAATTAATAATATAAAGGGTGTCTCAAAATTAACGCAAGATTTGAATTTGCCGCCAATCTGAAGACAAAAAACTGTGTTTTCTAATACTAATTTTGGGATGAGTTTTTAGTTAAAACTTATATTTTCGGTTCAAAATCTAATAATAATAAATGTGTGATCAAAGTGATTATAGTTTTTATATTTTTGGTTTAAATTCAATGAATTTGTGAATAGTTTAAAGTAATTACTAAAAATTCAAGAAATAATTAATATTTTGTTGATTATTGATCTTAAATGCTTTAAATCGAAAGAATTTGTTATAATTTTCTAAATATTTATTATGCATTTATTGTCTGGTTGTTGAGCTTTCGTTTACTGATATAATTAACTCATGTAATAATAATCAAGATCTATGCGTATATGCTTGAACTGCGGTTTTTAATTGAATTTTTGTTGTTGTAATTACGAGCGAATGCACATTTATTCTTCCTCTCTGCAAAAATAACGCTTTTCTCTATTGCTCCCACTTCGTTTGCGCCCGTTTTGATTCCGTAATTCGAGCAGACTTTCGAGGAAGAAGGGTGGCAGAGATGCTCTGCGCCCGTATCTGGGGAGGAAGGAAGGAGGTGAAAGTGCCCGTGCAATGCGTGCAGTTATAAAAAGCTGGAGGTCCGAGAAGAGGCTATCCAGTTCTCTTCCGATTTCCATCGCAATGAGAGTACTACTGGTATGTATAAATAAACCATAATAGTAATAATAGTAGTTGTAGAAGAATTAACAAAGAGATGGAACATCTGGTGAAAAGTGAAAACTAATTTACAATAGTGGAAGAGAATAATTAATAGATAGATGGAGGTGGTCGCTTTCCCCGAACCGTTAGCTGATGGGTTTTCTCTTTTTCAATTTTTGTTTCGCAGGGCGTCTTCGCTCTCCTGCTGGTGAGCGCCGCGGAAGAGGAGGCGAAGAAGGGTGTCAAAGGGAAGAGAGGTCTGGAGTTGGGAAGTCACCAGGATTACGGACATCAAAGTGGCGGTGGAGGAGGATACGAAGAATCTCAGCATGGAGGTGAACATGAGGAGCATCATATTAAGACGGTGACCGTTTACAAGAACATTCCGGTTCCGTATCCGGTGGAAAAGAAGATACCTGTTCCCGTGGAGAAACCAGTACCTTATCCGGTGCACGTCCACGTCCCTCAACCTTATCCCGTCGAGAAGAAGATTCCGGTTCCGTTCAAGGTGGAGATCAAAGTACCTGTAGCCATACCAAAACCCTACCCGGTGGAGAAGCCCGTGCACGTCCCGATCAGAGTTCCCGTCGATCGTCCGTATCCAGTCAAAGTGTTAGTTCCTCAACCTTACCCTGTAGAGAAGAAGGTTCCCGTCCCCGTTAAAGTGTACATCCCGGCCCCGTATCCCGTCGAAAAGAAAGTCCCGTACCCAGTAAAGATCCCAGTTCATGTCCCGAAACCGTACCCAGTAGAGAAGATCATCCCGGTTCCCGTAGAAGTGCACGTCGATCGCCCATACCCAGTTCACGTGCCCAAACCTTACCCAGTCCCAGTCCTCAAGAAAATCCCATACCACGTCGACAAACCCGTCCCTTATCCCGTCAAAGTGCACGTCGATCGTCCAGTCCCTTACACAGTAGAAAAACCTGCCCCATACCCAGTAAAAGTCCCAATCCCAGCCCCATTCCCCGTCGAGAAAAGGGTACCAGTTCCCTACGAGAAACTCGTCCCGTATCACGTGAAAATCCCATACGATAACCCCGTTCCTTACACGGTAATCAAGAAGGTGCCGTACGTCGTCGAGAAGAAGGTACCGTACGAGGTCAAAGTGCACGTTCCGATCCACGAGGAAGAACACGAAGGAGGCGGAAACGAAGGATTCGGAGGTGAGCACGAGTTCTCAGGCGGCTTCGGCGGCGGCCACGCGTCCGAACAAGAGCAGGAGGAAGAACTGTCGGCCAGCCACGAAGACTAATCATTAATCCAAATTCTTATATGCTTTCCACGCATTTATCTCTAATTGTTTTTGTTTACTATTATTATTCTTATTTTTAATTAAAAAGAAATTTGTTATTGTAAAAAAAGCTTTCTTTCACTCACCTCAAGTACGGAATATTGGCTGGGACGTGATACTTTGATCCGGGATCGAAATCCAGTTCCGAACGTAGCACCGGCGGTTTTATCCCCGTATATTCCTCACTATAAAACATAATTTATTAGTTTAATTAATTTATTAACATAGATTAAGATTTAATTACCTGAGCCTCCAGAATTGGCAGTTGTACTGTTCCTTGGTGATTTCCCCTTTGAAGATCTGGTATCTCCACTTGTCCATCAAGAAAGCGAACGGTAGAAAAGCCACTTTGTCTAAAGCCATCTGATACAAGAAGTTTATATCCAAAGCGGAATCGTCTATGGAAGATTGCAGAAGTCCTAAAGTCTGCAGATGCTTCGGAGTGCTCACTGAAAGACCGATCGCTTCGCCTATCGCTTCGTGAAAACCTGCAATTATATAATTATTAGATTAATACAATAATTAGAATATTTGTCTTCTTCACCTGGATTCGCCCCGTCTCTGAACACTTTCGGCTGATTCCTGTAGTTTATGAAGTAATGGATGTGGGCCATCTCGTGGTGGGCAGTGACCAAATCTTTCATCGTTATTTTCGTGCACATCTTTATTCTGAAGAAAATAATTGTAAAATATGTATAAAAAAATTATTAACAAATGCTAAAACTTTTCTCTATTTTTATTTGTATTTACTATAAATGTATTGTTTTTAGTTTTAATAAATTTAGATTAATGATATAGATTTGTAATTATATTCATGTATTAAAGTAACTTTAGTAATATTACTCTTTTTTTAATTAATTTAAAACAGAAGTTCAAGTTCAAATCGTTCTTTATGCAAGTAAAATTATTATATTTAATTATAGTCGATTTATTATTGTATAATTTCGTTGCAATTCTTAATAATAAATTAATACAGAAATTAATTTGAAATAATCGATTTTAACAGCAAAAATGTGTATATGAAAATAATAAATTTCAGAAATTTCCCATTGAAAATATTGAAGTTTCTTTGCATTTCTTTATAAAAGAGTAATACAAGATGTGTTTGGTAGAAAATTGAAGATAATTAGAGAATACGGAATTTTTCATAAATTGGTTTGAAATAATCAATTTTTACAGCAAAAATGTGAATTTGAAAATGACAAATTTCTGAAATTTCCCAATGAAAATATTGAAGTTTCTTTGCATTTCTTTATAAAAGAGTAATACAAGATGTGTTTGGTAGAAAATTAAAGAAAATTGGAGAATACGGAATTTTTCATAATTTGGTTTGAAATAATCAATTTTAAAACCAAAAATGTGAATTTGAAAATTATTAATTTCTGAGATTTCCCAATGAAAATATTGAAGTTTCTTTACATTT
>NW_017098054.1:3565-3727 GCF_001412225.1 Nicrophorus vespilloides
AAAATATTGAATTTTCTTAGCATTTTTTTATAATAGAGTAATACAAGATGTGTTTGGTAGAAAATTGAAGAAAATTGAAGAATACGGAATTTTTCATAAATTCATTTGAAAAAATCGATTTTAATAGTAAAAATGTGAATTTGAAAATAATAAATTTCTGAA
>NW_017098054.1:3751-22365 GCF_001412225.1 Nicrophorus vespilloides
ACTTTTCTCTATTTTTATTTGTATTTACTGTAAATGTATTGTTTCTAGTTTTAATAAATTTAGATTAATGATATAGATTTGTAATTATATTCATGTATTAAAGTAAATTTAGTAATATTACTTTCATTTGAGGTAGTTTTTAACTGATTCAAGTATGCTTATACTACTAAATACCTAAAATCTCTGCTATTGCAGAAATCCCAAGCGGAAGGTTGGCAAATAACGACACGATCTGTGGGCTCTTCTAGGATTGAGCTGGCCCAGAAATCAATCGGCAGTGCGGTCATGTTCATGGACACGAAGAAGTCTTCGGCTAATCTAAAGATATCGATAGGAGCGTAACCCTAAGAAAAAGACGATAAAAAAAAAGTAACAATCAGAAGCAGTAAAACGTATACCTGTTTCTCCATTTCCGGTGTCACATCCAGATACTCACGACCCGGATACGGTTGCGTAATTTCGAAGATGTTCGTCCACGATTGCGCCCACATATTTCCCAAAATGTGAGCGGGAAGAGGCGCCTGCCTGTTGATCTTATCCGGCCCGTAAAAATCCCTCAGACGACGTCTCACGTACGCGTGAAGAAGTTCATACAAAGGCTTGACCTCCTCCCAGACATCCTCCAATTCCAAGTTGAGCGAAGACGATTCGAACGGGAAGTTCCAGTACTCCGCCGTATCAGTAAAATCTGCAGGAAAACCGGAATCATTAGAAAGCTCAATTGCGATCAGCAAATACAGTCGGATTACGTAATAACGACACGCGGACGTATCTGCAAATTAGTTTCTGTTTTTTTTTTGTAACTAAATTCAGCGTCTTTATGCCGTTGAGGAAGCGATCGAAGAAAGTCTGAACATGTGTCGAAACACAACAATTTTTTTTCGTTATTTAATCGAATCTAATGTGGAAATCCGATGATAAACCACTTTCTACTAATCGGAAATATAATAATTGTGTGAATTACTGTTGAGACGTGATGCTTCGTTGGAGAGGGTGACCAGCTGCTCGAAGGAGTCTTTGATGTGTTGCCCGGTGTTCCTCCTCCACTCCGTCCACACGTATTGGAGTTCATCCCAATTTCTGCTTGTAGCCATGGTGTGGGTCAAGTCCGGTTGCAGCCTTAAGCCGCATCGGAAAGGCTCGTTTTGGGCGCAGATCGAAGCCTGATTGTATATTGACAACATGTCGTTGATCAATCGATTATACTGAAATCAATCAATTAACTAAAACTCTTCCAATTACTTGAATTAAATACTCTATCCAATTGATCCGGGGCTAAAGCCGCGGGTCCCACAACGGACATGAACCGGATCTGCCTGTAGGTCATTATATCCGGGATGTTGCTGTTCCTCACTTTGGAGAAGAGCTCCCAAATCCCGTGCTGGAAATCGGAATACAGCTGTTGCGCATTCAGCTACAACAACAACAAAATATTAATAATTTTATAAACGCATATAAACATACAAAACTAATGACTAATAATAAGGAACAACAATGCACATGAATTTGCAGCACGCAACGAAATCCGGATGATTCATTGATAAAAAAAAAACTTCCATCTAAGAAACGAAATGAGTTTAGATGCATTATTCATTAATGCATCGTTATATAATCGCATCAACATGAGATTTTTTTTTAGCCTTGAAGGAAAAAAACGTTTGTTGGTCCTCTTGTTACTTCTTCTGAGTAAAGGTGTGTGGAATACGATGATGATAATATAAAATAAAAATGCAGTTAATTACTTAACACCTAATGGATCGTGATAATCTTGTTATTTCTAAAAATCCGAACAATAGATTCGCATTACTTCGCTCACCTGATGGCCTCTTTGCCCTTGATCTCTCATGGACACACCATCATAAATCGTTGCATATATACGGTTTTAGAAAAAAATATTCGCTAAGGTTTATATTAAAATTGCAACGTGAGGCCGGATATTATTTATACTCGATGTTCACAATGAAATTGTTGCAATTTTTCATTGAAATAATCATATATTTTACATATTTGATGCAATCACATATATTCTTATATAATATCAAGTTTATCATAAAAAAAAGTTTCTATTTTGTTGTTAAATTACTTGTAAATAAATACTTCTAATTATTGCATAAAATTTTCTGAAATTTATATGTTCTTATAGGAATCAATTGATTATTAAATTCCATTATTCAAACGATTCCGAAAATGGTGTACAAATATTATGATTTATTATATATATTATTTCTATTTATAAAAATCCTTGTCATAAAAGAAGCGTTACTCTTTTGTTGTTAAATTATTTGTAAATGAAATAACATAAATATATAATTTCTTAATTAACAGGTTTACTGACATTAAAAATAACCAAATAATTTGAAAACATTCAAAAATTGTAATAAAAATTAACTAAAAAGACGTTTTTTCCAAAATGTTATTTCCATATAAAAATATTTTTAAAAATTAAGAAATATTGTTTAAAAATTTCAATCTTCTGTTTGTGTAAATAAAACAAAGTCAGTTTTTTAAGTGAAATTGAAGCAAATAAAGAAATTATATTCAAAAATCGTTGGATTTTCTTTAAAAAACAATTTTAAAATTTGTGTAAAATGAAAGCAACGTATATATTTATATAATAATAAATTTCCGAAATTTCCCAATGAAAATATTGAAGTTTCTTTGCATTTATTTATAATAGAGTAATACAAGATGTGTTTGGTAGAAAATTGAAGGAAATTGGAGAATACAGAATTTTTCATAAATTGCTTTGAAATAATCGATTTTAACAGCAAAAATGTAAATTTGTAAATGACAAATTTCTGAAATTTCCCAATGAAAATATTGAAGTTTCTTTGCATTTCTTTAAAATAGAGTAATACAAGATGTGTTTGGTAGAAAATTAAAGGAAATTGGAGAATACGGAATTTATCAAAAATTAATTTGAAAAAATCGATTTTAATAGTAAAAATATGAATTTGAAAGTAATAAATTTCAGAAATTTCTCAATGAAAATATGGAAGTTTCTTTGCGTTTCTTTATAATAGAGTAATCGAAGATGTGTATGGTAGATAATTGAAGGAAATTGGAGAATACAAAATTTTTCATAAATTGGTTTGAAATAATCAATTTTAACAGCAAAAATGTGAATTTGAAAATAATTAATTTCTGAAATTTACTAATGAAAATATTGAAGTTTCTTTGCATTTCTTTATAATAGAGTAATACAAGATGTGTTTGGTAGATAATTGAAGGAAATTGGAGAATACAGAATTTTTCATAAATTGGTTTGAAATAATCAATTTTAACAGCAAAAATGTGAATTTGAAAATAATTAATTTCTGAAATTTACTAATGAAAAAATTGAAGTTTCTTTGCATTTTTTTATAATAGAGTAATACAAGATGTGTTTGGTAGAAAATTGAAGGAAATTGGAAAATACGGAATTTTTCATAAATTGGTTTGAAATAATCAATTTTAACAGCAAAAAAGTGAATTTGAAAATGACAAATTTCTGAAATTTCCCATTGAAAATATTGAAGTTTCTTTGCAATTCCTTATAATAGAGTAATACAAGAAATATTGTTTAAAAATTTCAATCTTCTGTTTGTGTAAATAAAACAAAGTCAGTTTTTTAAGTGAAATTGTAGCAAATAAAGAAATTACATTCAAAAATCGTTGGATATTCTTTAAAAAAACATTTTTAAAATTTGTGTAAAATGAAAGCAACGTATATATTTATGTAAATTTATGAAGTAAAGAAATAGATAAATCATATTCAACAGTCGTTGGATAAACAAGAAATAATGTTAATGTACGCTTATTTAATTACAGTCCATTTGTTCTTCGTAAACCGATAATTTTCCTATTTTAATAACCATTAATTCCTTATGTAAATTCATGTAAAATTGCGTACGGACACAACAATTAAGTACTAAATTACAGCCCGTTTTCACAAGAAGTGACAATACGAGAACAATTAATGCATACGTAAAAAAAATAACTTATTATTGAAACAAATTAAAAAAAAACGTGTCATTAACATATGCATTTTCAGTTAATAAGGTATAATTTTCTAATTGCGAGGTAATAAAAGTGACAATTTTTATAGATATAAATTAATGTTGTTTTATTTGTTGTTAATTGTTTGTATAATCTATAGATGGATAAATGTGTGTATAAGAGATAAAAATGTGAAGGAGTCATTGGGAAATAAGGGAAGTGTGTTAAATGGTCGAAACCTGGGAACTCTTCATGGACATTCCCAGGAGTATAGAGTTCTTTCGATTATTCGCTGTGTCTTGTTGTTATTGCACACAATCGGCTACCTCATTGTGTAGGGATCGTCCGTTGCATAACTCCCAACGATTAACACTAATTGTATTAATTTATATATCTGCAAAGATTTTAACGTCACGCACCTGACTGTTTAATGTCAATGTCGTACATATATTACGTTTCATTTTTGTCTCTTTGTTTCTTCTATATATATATTTTTTTTGTGAAAGAATAAAATTTTATTTAATTGCAAATTTTTACATTCTAAATACAAGTTCAAGTTCAAATCCTTTTTTATGTAAGTAAAATTATTATATTATATAGTTGATTTCTTATTGAAAATGTATAATTTCGTTGCAATTTTTAATAATAGATTAATACAAAAATTAATTTGAAAAAATCGATTTTAATAGTAAAAATGTGAATTTGAAAATAATTAATTTCTGAAATTTCCCAATGAAAATATTGAAGTTTCTTTGCATTTGTTTCTAATAGAGTAATACAAGATGTGTTTGGTAGAAAATTTAAAGAAATTGGAGAATACGGAATTTTTCAAAAATTCATTTGAAATAATCGATTTTAACATCAAAAAAGTGAATTTGAAAATGACAAATTTCTGAAATTTCCCAATGAAAATATTGAAGTTTCTTTGCATTTCTTTATAATAGAGTAATACAAGATATGTTTGGTAGAAATTTGAAAGAAATTGGTGAATACGGAATTTTTCAAGAATTCATTTGAATAAATTGATTTTAACAGCAAAAATGTGAATTTGAAAATAATAAATTTCCGAAATTTCCCAATGAATATATTGAAGTTTCTTTACATTTCCTTATAATAGAGTTTCAAGATGTGTTTGGTAAAAAATTGAAGGAAATTGGAGAATACGGAATTTTTCTAAAATTAATTTGAAAAAATCGATTTTAACACTAAAAATGTGAATTTGAAAATAATAAATTTTCAAAATTTCTCAATGAAAATATTGAAGTTTCTTTGCGTTTCTTTATAATAGAGTAATACAAGATGTGTTTTATAGAAAATTGAAGGACATTAGAGAATACGGAATTTTTCAAAAACTAATTTGAAACAATCGATTTTAACAGCAAAAATGTGAATTTGAAAATAATAAATTTTCAAAATTTCTCAATGAAAATATTAAAGTTTCTTTGCATTTCTTTATAATAGAGTAATACAAGATGTGTTTGGTAGAAAATTGAAGAAAATTGGAGAATACGGAATTTTTCATAAATTAATTTGAAAAAATCAATTTTAATCGTAAAAATGTGAATTTGAAAATGACAAATTTCCGAAATATTCCAAAAAAAATATTGAAGTTTCTTTGCATTTATTTATAATAGAGTAATACAAGATGTGTTTGGTAGAAAATTAAAGAAAATTGGAGAATACGGAATTTTTCATAAATTGGTTTGAAATAATCAATTTTAACAGCAAAAATGTAAATTTGAAAATGACAAATTTCTGAAATTTCTCAATGAAAATATTGAAGTTCCTTCACATTTCTTTATAATAGAGTAATACAAGATGTGTTTGGTAGAAAATTAAAGAACATTAGAGAATACGAAATTTTTCAAAAAATTGTTTGAATTTGTCCATTTTAACATGAAAAATTATGCATTTGAAAATATTTAATTTCTGATTTTTTACAATGAAAATGTTGAGATTTCCTTGCAATTCCTAATAATAGAGTAATTCAAGATGTATCTGGTAGAAAATTGAAGAACATTAGAGAATACGGAATTTTTCAAAAATTCATTTGAAATAATTGATTTTAACATCAAAAAAGTGAATTTGAAAATGACAAATTTCTGAAATTTCCCAATGAAAATATTGAAGTTTCTTTGCGTTTCCTTATAATAGAGTAATAGAAGATGTGTTTGGTAGAAAATTGAAGGAAATTGGAGAATACGGTATTTTTCAAAAATTCATTTGAAATAATCGATTTTAAGAGTTAAAATGTGAATTTGAAAATAACAAATTTCCGAAATTTCCTAATCAATATATTTAAGTTTCTTTGTAATTCTTAATAATAGAGTAATACAGGGTATGTTTGATAGAAAATTGAAGAAAATTAATTTATTTCGTTTGTTATTAAACAAATTAAACTAAATGTATGTTAAATAAAACATTTCGGTATTTGGAATAATCGTTTGTAAACAGATAGTAAAATATGCAAAGTACATAAGGGCGTCAAGTTGCGTAAATCGTTCCGAACATAGAGGCACGTTCCATTCGTAAAATATGCTTTACGCAAGGATATATGCCTTATAATTGGATTACGTGTTTTGCAGCGTGAAAAACGGGGCCGGTCTTGAACTGCGCTTCATGAGTTTTATTTTTTCTTTTTCGTCAAAGATCAAACTTGACCTCATTCTCTTGACGAAATGCTGATGTATAGGCATAGAGAAATAGAGAGAACAATGGGTTTTTTCGCGTATGTGGAAGGTCCCAATGTCATCGTCTGGTGGATGGTATCATCCGACCAAATGGTTGTTCCGTCAAGCCTGACACGTTCCTCGCGATAATAGCTAATGCACTTTACCTTTTGACGATGTCCCATTTACTTAGTTGCTGCACGCTTTAAGCGAATTCACTTCTGTTTGTCGAGTAAATAATATAATTGAACTGCGGTTTACGTAACGCGCGCTAAATTCTTACATTAACTCTCATCTCGTTTTTCCTTTTTAATCGATCTTTTTTTACCCTTAAATTAGTCATGTTTCATACAACAAAATATGAGATTTTTTTTTATATTTCCCAATGAAAATGTTTAAATTTCTTTACAATTCTTAATAATAGAATAATTCAAGATGTGTTTGGTAGAAAATTGAAGAAAATTAGAGAATACGGAATTTTTCAAAAATGTGTTTGAAATAGTCAATTTTTACATGAAAAATTATGCATTTAAAAATATTTAATTTCTGACTTTTTACAATGAAAATGTTTACATTTCTTTGCAGTTCTTAATATTAGAGTAATTCAAGATGTATTTGGTAAAAAATTGAAGAACATTAGAGAATACGGAATTTTTCAAAAATTTGTTTGAAATTGTCCATTTTAACATGAAAAATTATGGATTTGAAAATGTTTAATTTCTGACTTTTTACAATGAAAATGTTTAGATTTCTTTGCAATTCTTAATAATAGAGTAATTCAAGATATGTTTGGTAGAAAATTGAATGCAATTAGAGAATATGGAATTTTTCAAAAGTGTGTTTGAAATTGCCCATTTTAACATGAATATTTATGAATTTGAAAATATTCAATTTCTGACTTTTTGCAATGAAAATGTTTAGATTTCTTTGCAATGCTTAATAATAGAGTAATTCAAAATATGTTTGGTAGAAAATTGAAGAAACTTACAGAATACGGAATTAGTTTGAAATAATCGCTTTTAACCATAAGAATGTGGTTAAAATTTGAGAATACTTTCGGTAATAAATCTAGAAAATCATTTATTAACAAATAAAGTAAACTATATTATTGTTAAAGTTATTTTTAGACCATTATCCGCGTTTGTTTACAAACTTTACATAACTAAAGCAAACTCTATTATTTCTGAACTGATTCCAATCAAAATATGCATTAATTTCCAAGAAAAACAATAACGCCACAATAAAATTATACAAGATTTGCATATAATCTCTGCAGTTCTTTTTACATATATTTATTACTATATCACGCAGATTTTTTTCTCTATCTCTCCTCCATTCGTGCCAAGATTATTAAACGCAATTACGTTCAGCATTGAACCAAATGCATCTCAACACTAAAAGCCACCAGAACTTAGTTAATAAATTTAATTGAAGAGTTATTAGAGTGTTGCAAACGGTAATAAAAAAAAAAAGAATCGTACACGCATTGAAAAATTGAGAAAAAATCTCGTAGATGCTCAGACAATAAGTAGGAAATCGGTTACGTGCACTTTCATTGTTTTTTACACTCACCGCTTCGAGTTGGGTAACTTGATTGACGTTCGTCTCGAAATTCCATTGGGCCGCAACGTTGCTGGTGCATTGCTGAGAGGCCTGAAGATCCAAAGCCTGAAGCAACTGACGGATGTCACCGTTGTAGCTGTACCCATCCTCGTTGTTCCTTCTGTTTTCATTGTTGTTATCATTGTTGTTGTTGTTTTGCTGGGGGATGTTGGGATTGGAGTTGTAATTTAGGTTGCGATCGTAGATGGGATTTCGATCGTAGGTGTCCCGATCGTAATTGGGATTCCTGTCGTAATTGTAATTCGTGTAATCTACGCTCGGATTCTGGGGTTGCTGCTGCTGTTGCTGTTGCTGCTGATCGTACTGGGGTAAATCTAGCTGCGGTACGGACATTCCTCCAGCGAAGAACGCTACCACGATGAGGGTCTTCTTCGGGAAATCGCACATTTCTTCTGCTTCTGCTTCGAAAAACCGTGCAAGACCACTCTGATTAGAGCCGTGCGTTTGACTAACGAGTGCGGTGCGATTTTTTTGTTATTTATTCGTTTGCTCAGTTTTTGAACTGAAATATATACGTATGTAGAGAGAAAAAAAAAATTTAGATACGTGAGTTCCCACGTAGTGGGAGGAGGTGGGTCTCCGATGTGTCTATTTACCTTGCCCCGTGTGCATGTGTGTTATTGTCGTCGTCGTCGTCGCTTTCACGCAACCGGCAATTGTTTCATGCAGAATATGCTAATTGAGCTGCTCCTTCGCTGTCCTTTGTTATGTTTCAATCTTCACTTTTACACTTACACTTTTATTAGTTTCTCGATGGAAATTAAACGCACCTAATTACTCTAATTACTTCAAAAAAATATATTATTCATTCAAGGAATTAAGCTTTACACAACCATAGCTTACCTTGGTAGGAACATTAATCCATTAACCTTAATCCACATTTACTTTAGTACCAGCGTTCTTATCAACTGTCATTAGTAACATAGCAATTATAACGAGTTATTAGTAACTTAGCAACAGTAAAACGTCTTTAGTTACAAATGTACCATCCTTAGCAACTACTATTGGTAGTATAGCAACTAAAACGCGTCCTTGGAAACAATGGTATAAGTACTCAGAAAATGGGATTAGTATTATATTTAGTAGGAAGACTGTTATTAGTATCATAGCAACCGCAAAGTTATCTTGGATATAAGGATTAGTAACATAGCAATCGCAGATCGTCTTTAGTAACAGCGGTTGCGTTCTGACAACCAAAAAGCGTCTTTAATAACTACCCAAAGATGTACAACAATTATGTCTTTTCTGTGTTTGTTAAGCTTTACATAACCATAGCATACCTTGATAGGAACATTAATCCATTAACCTTAATCCACATTTACTTTAGTACCAGCGTTCTTATCAACTGTCATTAGTAACATAGCAATTATAACGAGTTATTAGTAACTTAGCAAGAGCAAAAGGTCTTTAGTTACAAATGTACCATCCTTAGCAACTTCTATTGGTAGTATAGCAACTAAAACGCGTCCTTAGAAACAATGATATAAGTACTCAGAAAATGGGATTAGTATTATATTTAGTAGGAAGACTATTATTGGTAGCATAGCAACCGCAAAGTTATCTTGGATACAAGGATCAGTAACATAGCAATCGCAGATCGTCCTTAGTAACAGCGGTTGCGTTCTTGACAACCAAAAAGCAACTTTAATAACTACCCAAAGATGTCTATTCTGTGTTTATTAAGCTTTACATAACCATAGCTTACCTTGATAGGAACATTAATCCATTAACCTTAATCCACATTTACTTTAGTACCAGCGTTCTTATCAACTGTCATTAGTACCATAGCAACTGTACATAGCAACGACTTATTAGTAACATATCAATAACAAAACGTCTTTAGTTACAATTGTACCATCCTTAACAACTACTATTGGTAGTATAGCAACTAAAACGCGTCCTTAGAAACAATGGTATAGTACTCAGAAAATGGGATTAGTATTATATTTAGTAGGAAGACTGTTATTAGTATCATAGCAACTGCAAAGTTATCTTGGATACAAGGATTAGTAACATAGCAATCGCAGATCGTCCTTAGTAACAGCGGTTGCGTTCTTGACAACCAAAAAGCGTCTTTAGTAACTACCCAAAGATGTACAACAATTATGTCTTTTCTGTGTTTATTTGTAAATAAATACTTTTATGATAAAAAAAGGAAATTTTTGTAACATTTTCATTGAAATATTATTAATTTCACACCAATTTCAATTAATAGTTTAAAATGATCATTAAAAAATGAATTTACATAAATTTATTTATATAATTCTTAAATTTTGTTTGTTGTTGTTGTTATTGTTGCAAGCGAGAGGTCAAAGTAATAAAAACATTAATCTTGTTACAAAATTTGTGTGTGTGTGACAAGAATATGGATTTTTATGTGGTTAAGAAATTTTCCTCTAAAAACGTGTTTGTTTTATTTTTGATGTTATTATTTAAATTTAATAATTATTTACATCAAATTATTTCATTAATTCCATATTGGTATTAAAAATTTTCTTAGCGTAATTTACTTGAAAATCATGTTTAATCATCATTAAATTATTTCTACTTATTTCTCAAATTTAGCAACTAAAAGTGAGTCAAGTTTTTTTTGACTCATCAGATTAGTAACAACAACAACAACAGTAATTAGTTTAATTTCTACAAAATTCTCTCGAAAAGAAAACACGCATTTCTTCGACTTACTTCAAGTTAACGATTCATTTCTTAAATGTAATAATTACGCGAGTTCACTCATCTAATTGCATAAAGTTTAAATGAATCGATTCAGGAAATGATTCACAATATTACACGTGCGGAATTGCTACTTTATACAAATATAAAAAACAGCACCAACAAACAATATTTGCGGTTTTGCAGCATGCAACACTTTGATTCGGTTAAATAATCGTTGAAATTACGTTGACAAATCAATTTAGCAGACGTTCGTGCAATCGATAATTTTTAAGTTAATTAGCAAACAACTTTATTGCAGTTTCAGTCTGTTTGTAGATTTGCAATTAGTGGTTTTAATTTTTGATATTCTCATGACTAATTAAACGTATTGACTTGAATAATTTCAAATTATATTAAATTTTAATAAAATGTAGATAATGTTGTGATTCAAATTAAAGTGGTAATTGCATTATTTTCTAATTAATTTAATTGGATCGGGTACATGTGTGCGAACAAAGAGTAAACATAATTATTGGCTAAATTACGCAATTCACGTACTTCCAAACTGAGAAAAATCCTATTTGTGTGCATAAACTATTACAGAAATTACAAAATATCAATGCTTTTTTTTTTTACAAGATTTCTCCAAGAACCGGAAATTTAACAACCGTCGCCGGTTTATCCTTCTCCGAGAACCAAACGGATCCGTTCTCTCCTTGCGTGATGCTGAGGATCATAGCCTTGGCTGCAGATTCGCACCTAAAAAATGGTCTCCTTTTAATTGAGCATCGAAACTAAACAGTAAAATTCTTACGTTTGCATCGAAGCCAGGACTTGCTGATGGAACGGATTGTACAGATCCATGTAGTTCTTCGGCGCACGGAAATGATGGGACATCGGTGTATCAGTCACGGTTCCGCAAACCGTAACAATCCTGACCTTATGGGTTGCGTAATGTTCCGGCCTTCCCAGACTCCTCGTGATCGCCACCAAACCGTGCTTGCTGGCGCTGTAAGCCGGAAGAACGTTCACAGGATTGATACCGGAAACGGAAGCGGAATTGAAGAGAACCGCATCCTCTCCGCTCTTGTACTTGGGCAGATATTTATCCACGGCTAAGTAAAGAAGTTTCAAAGCTCCGATCTGCAAGAATCGAAGCAATCAAGACGTAATCAAGTTAATCGATGGATGAATTTACTAAATTGACGTCGATGGTGTTAACGAAATCGATTTCGTCAAGCACGCCGGCGTTTCCGATCACGATGTCCAGATTCTTGTACACGTCTACAGTCTTCTGCATCGCATCTGCACGAACAATAATAGTTACAAATTTTTCAAAAATTCCGTTTGAGAATACAAACCGTCCAATTCCTTCGTGCTCCTCGCATCCGCTTTGATGAACATCGTTTTGTTCGGTCCAAATTCCGAGGCTACTTCCTCCTGGAACTTCTCGGCCAAGCTATCATCAATGTCTGTTATCACAACAGCCTACGATAAAAAAAAATACTTCAAATAAAATAATAGATAAAAAAAAATTACAAAACTACAGATTGCTCAAAAATTAGTGAATTAATAAATAATTGCATAAACAACATAATAAATCTAATGCAAAGGTTTTAAACCTTTAATTTAACTTATTATTAATGAGTGCGTTTAATTAACTTTAATTATTTAGATTTCCTAAAGAGATTTTTTTTTGTATTTGAAAGTTTTTTTTTTCCTTTAGTAATTATTACCTTGGCTTTGCATTTGAGCAGTTCCTTAACGTAGGCCCTACCTATACCGCCGAGGCCTCCCGTGATGAAAGCAACTTTCCCTTCGATGTCGAACATGGCTCGCTCTGATCTGAACTGGAGCTGATATCAAAAGTGCTCTGATTTTATTTGTAACCGTAATAATACTACTACTTTTTTTTTTCGTTACGTTTTCATCGCCGATCTTTGATCTCGACAGGTAAATAATATAACGGGTCGTGGAAATACAAAATGTATGCAGATAATTATAGAGAAATGAACGGTTGTAAATATTGGATAAGTTGAGGGAAATTAAATAAAAGAAAATTATAAATTAAAGAAATTTTAATCTAAATCTACAGTTGGGGTAGCGCAATAATTCGGTCATTCCAATGATTCGGTCATTCCTCTGACGGTTTGTTGTCGTTCCTCGAACTGCTGCAAACTGTAAAATTTCCATTTAATTTTGATGATTAAAATGAATTAAAAAATAAACCTCTTTTGCTCGGCTCCCAACCAATGAAAACTCCGTTCTTTTTGTTCTCAGCCTCGAGCCAATCCTGAAGAGGTTTGAAGTAATCCAAGATTCCGCTTGCGTCCATATTCCTTTGTCCGGTTACGACTTCCATCGCGTCTTGCCATGGACGGGAAGCGCCCATTTGCAACATTTTCCCTAAAACGTTTCCGGCTTCAGTGCTCTGATAGATGTCGCACTCGTGCAGAGGTTTGCTCGGATCGTTCGGCACGTATTCGCCTGCTTTGATGCACAAAGCTCTGTGAAATTGGAATTGAATGACGTAGCTCACGAAATATCTGCAATAATTTGTTTTAAAAAAATTGAAATTCGTTTACAGAAATCGTTACCTAATGTACGGAACGTTAGCAACGATATGATACTTCGAAGCGGGATCGAAGTCATCTTCGCTTCTATCCAAAGGAGGCTCGATTCCTTGATAATCCTCCACCAATTTCCACCACTTGCAGTTGTAATCCTGAGATGGAATATCGTTGGAGAAGACGCCCCAACGCCACAAATCCATGACGTAGGCGAACGGCAAAAAGGTAATTTTACTCAAACCGTTCTGCAAACAAATAAATCTTAAGTAATTCATTCATTAAAATCTTAAGTAATTACAAAGTAAAGGTTGTTTAAATCGGATTCTGGGTCGTCTTCGCCGGAAGCCAAACCAATTTTCTTCAGATGTTTCGACGTCCTCACTGATAACGCGATCACATCGCCGATAGCTTCATGAAAACCTGAAGAAATAAACAAAATTATTAAGTGATTTTATTTATACAGGTTTTCTTTACCTTCGTTAGCGCCTCCTCTGTAAATTGCCGGTTGATGTGCGTACTGCAAGAAATACTCGATGTGTCCCATTTCGTGATGGGCCACAAACAGATCTTCCTCCTTCACTTGCGTGCATTGTTTAATTCTGTAATTTTACAATAAATTTTGGTAATTATTTGTCAGTCAATACATTTTAATTTTCAATTGATTAGTGGCAACATTGTCAATATTTTTTAGCCAAAATTCTTATGATTACTTTATCAAGAAATCGTGTTCTATTGAAAGTATGATTATAAATATAAAAAGAGGATATCTACAATTACCATTAACTCATATTTAATTGTTAAAAAAAAGTCCAATTTTGAAAAATTGTAAAAAGTATTTATGCGATAAGATTTTATAGTAAAATTATTTTAATTACTTTATCTCTGATATATCTTACTAAAATTACAAAGTAACTCATTCTTTAGATTATTTAATTGTGAAATGCAAAAGATTAAGTAAATTTCTTTGAAATTCTAGCAATAATTAGTTAATAATTGATTAGAAAAGTATGAAGATTACCTGAAATTTTTACCATCGAAAAAGTCCATAGCAGAAGCATGACAAACAACTTCACGATCCGTCGGTTTCTGCAACATCGATTCCTCCCAAAACTGCGGAGGCATTGCGGTAAGATTCAAAGAAACGAAGAACTCTTCGGCGGTTTTGAAGATTTTCAAGTAATCGTAATTCTAAAACACACAAAAAAAAATCATATACATTTAGAATTGATTTTGTTGATGGTTTAGCATTTGAAGATTACCTGCTTGATCATTTCTTCGGTGATGGACAAACTTTTCTTGTTCGGGTAAGGTTTGGACTGATCGAAAAAGTGCTCCCAAGATTGTGCCCACATGTTACCAGTGAGATGCGCAGGAATCGGACCTTTTTCTGGGACCAAATCTCCGTAAGTCTTCCTCATCTGATGCCTGACGTAAGCGTGGATCTGCAGGTATAAAGGTTTCATCTGCTTCCAAAGCATTTCGATCTGATCTTTAATATCCGCAGTGTCGTAATCGCTGAGCCAGTACTCGCTGGTGTCGGTGAAGTTGTTCAATCTTGCGGATTCGTTGTCGAGTTCAATGTGTTCTTTGTACATTTGCCTCACGTTCTGACCAACGGCTTTCCTCCACTCCACCCAAATGTGCTTCAGCTCTTCAGGGTCTTTGGACGTACGTATGATCGATTCCAAATCTACAAACATCATAGTAAAATAAGTAATTCAAGTTTGAAACATTATTTATTAATTAAAAGAAAATAAATATTTGTTACCTGGATTAAGCGCCAAATCGCACTTCTTTGAATCCTTGTAGTCGCACACTTTGGCCGTAGAGTAAAGCTCCTGCATTTCTGAAACCAATTTGGAATTCCTCTGGAACTTCTCTTCGGAAAGGATGGCTGGACCGAGGATGGAGAGCATCTTGAACTGTCTCTTGATGTCGTTATCCCTGAATCCTTGCCATTTGAACTTGATGACTTCATCCCATTGCTTCTTGAGGGACTCAGCGATTACAGTTTCCGTGTCCAACTGGTAAAAGAAGAATCTGTTAATCTTAGAGTAATCAGTATAAAGATCTTACCAGATGCTTCTTGTTGGGCTCGGTCAGATTCGTCTGGTAGTTCCATTCTGCGTTCGCGAGTCTCTGGTACTCTTCCAGACGGACGCCGTTGATGTGTTGAAGGAAAGTCCTGGCTCTCAGCTCTTCCTCCTCCAATTCCGGATCGGCGCACAAAGCCACCGTCCACAGAAGGCAGCAGACCGAGACGCACTTCCAGATCCACATACTTCAATCCGTTCCTTCTTTACGCAAAGAGAGATTGCGCGCGATCGAAACCGGCACGAACTTACCCAGGTTCAAGAATGAGAGGTGGGCCGGACGAAGGAACCGTTTTTATACTGAGATCACGAAGAAGAGGTGATCCGTGGACCGGTTGCTGGCAATGACCGGGCTACAACGAATCCGCAATAAATTAGCATAAACAACTTTCCGGTTCTCTTCTGCTGCAAATACACACACAAATGTTGTTGATTTAACAAATGTTATTATTCATTTTTTTTCGGGTTTTCTGGATGTGCGTTACCCACGCAAATCATAAAAACAAACACGATTTCTTCTTTCGCTTTACCGAAACGGACGAAGAAGAGAGAGAGAGAAAGCAGACCGATCCGAATCCGTCTCGTTGAGGTCAAGGATTAAACCCAGATAGAACTGCATTTATCAATTATACAACACACGCGAGACTTACAATTAGCGGATTTAATTAAGAAAGAAGAGAGTGGGACGTGAAGAAAACATATTGCATAGTCGCGTTTATTTCATTGATTCAGCACTTTACCAAATGTAATTAACACATCTTTGGCAGACCAATTACATACTCATTCACTTCAAACTTACTTAAACCGATAAGCAGAAACACTATCTAATAACTGTGCATGTTTTTTTCTTAAATTTATATTCAAAGAGATTAACTTTAGTCGTAATCTTATATTTAGTATTCATTCTCGGTTGCTTCCGATCACAGAATAATAAAGCTATAAACTACAATCACATTGATTTCAACCTTTTGTTTGCAAACATCCTTAATTTATGTAAATGCTGCAATTTTATTGTCTTCTACTTTCATTAAATTCAACGACAACAAATATTTATAGTTTTCACGGTCAAAAGCGTTTGCATTCTCAATATTTACTAATTTAACAAACAAATTAATTAACAAAATTTGAAGTTAGACATTAATATTTGAAGTTAGTATTTGAAAATAGAAGTTTTGTAATCCAAAGTAAATATATTTTTTTAAAAAAGACTTACCGCTTCGTGCACTAAATCTTAACTATTGTATAAGTGCAGGAAGAGAGGTATTTTTCTTTTTGAATATGGAAGAAAAGAACTTAGTATAATATTATAATGAACTCAGATATATGAGTAATAAAAATCAAGAATTGAAATTGAGAAAATTATTCAGATTGAAACAGAAAAACAACAACAATATAATAATGTATTTCAATCGTTGACTCATGGTCTCATTTATGCACTTCATGGTGTTAAATGGAATTGTAAATAATTGCTTAAAATATGTGTGTTTTAAATTATTTGCACCACAAAGAAAAATTTTAAATTATAAATATTAAAGAGATTTTAGCACATATTATATTAATTAAATGAACATTCGAAAGAGATGTAAAATTTGATGAATTTAAATAATTCGTGTTATAATCCACTAAGTTTATTAATAATTGCGTTGTTAATTTTCAAAATTGTATACATACTTGTATATTGAGTTGCCTATATATTTTTAACGCACTTTTAATTAAACATCAATTATTACTGAAATAACAATATTTTATTCTAATTATAATTAAATAATAATTCTACTTTAATTAATTAACATAATTGAATCAATGTGATGAAATAATAACTTTGAAATGTTTTTAAATTTTTATTGTTATAATATGTTTAGGTAAATAACTTGGATTCTATAATTAATCAACATTTGTATGGATTCTATAATTTAATCAACATTACATGATTATTGAGGCTATGATTTCTGAGTAATTTAAGTATATTAGAAATTGTTCTCATGAGCGCATTTTGTATGCAACCTCATATACAAATATTTGAATTTAAAGCTGGAATATATTTTAACGCACTTCTAATTAAACATCAAATATTACTGAAATAATAATAGTTTATTCTAATTATAATTAAATAATAGTTCTACTTAAATATTCGCTTAACATAATTGAATTAATGCAATGAAATAATAATTTCGAAATGTTTTTGAATTCTTATTGTTATCATAAGTTTAGGTAAATAATTTGGATTCTATAATTAATCAACATTTTTATGCTTATTACGAGTATTGAAGCTATGATTTCTGAGTAATTTAAGTATATTGTTTTGATGAGCGCATTTTGTATGCAACCTCATATACAAATATTTGAATTTAAAGCTGGATTATATTTTAACGCACTTCTAATTAAACATCAATTATTACTGAAATAACAATAGTTTATTCTAATTATAATTAAATAATAGTTCTACTTTAATATTCGCTTAACATAATTGAATTAATGTAATGAAATAATAATTTCGAAATGTTTTTGAATTATTATTGTTATGATATGTTTAGGTAAATAACTTGGATTCTATAATAAATCAACATTTGTATGTTTATTACGTGTATTGAAGCTATGATTTCTGAGTAATTTAAGTATATTGTTTTGATGAGCGCATTTTGTATGCAACCTCATATACAAATATTTTAATTTAAAGCTGGATTATATTTTAACGCACTTCTAATTAAACATCAATTATTACTGAAATAACAATAGTCCATTCTAATTATAATTAAATAATAGTTCTACTTCAATATTCGCTTAACATAATTGAATTAATGTGATGAAATAATAATTTCGAAAAGTTTTTGAATTATTATTGTTATATGTTTAGGTAAATAACTTGGATTCTATAATTAATCAAAATTTGTATGCTTATTACGAGTATTGAGGCTACGATTTCTGAGTAATTTAAGTATATTAGAAATTGTTCTGATGAGCGCATTTTGTATGCAACCTCATATACAAATATTTGAATTTAAAGCTGGATTATATTTTAACGCACT
>NW_017098054.1:22389-28208 GCF_001412225.1 Nicrophorus vespilloides
AACAATAGTTTATTCTAATTATAATTAAATAATAGTTCTACTTTAATATTCGCTTAACATAATTGAATTAATGCAATGAAATAATAATTTCGAAATGTTTTTGAATTCTTATTGGATTCTATAATAAATCAACATTTGTATGCTTATTACGAGTATTGAGGCTACGATTTCTGAGTAATTTAAGTATATTAGAAATTGTTTTGATGAGCGCATTTTGTATGCAACCTCATATACAAATATTTAAATTTAAAGCTGGATTCTGAAAGTTTAAATGAACTTTGAAACAAACTTATTTTTAGTGAAATTATTGCACGTATGTTTGTTTTAGGTGTAAGATTAAATTAATTTAATTAAATTGTGTTGAGAAGTGGTATTTATCATGTTGGAAGTATTGTTGTATGTTTTGTTTCAGATTGTCAGGTAGGTTGTGGAAAGAACAATCGAAGTTATTTGTTGTTATGGTGTTACTGTTGTTGTTTAATTTTATTTTCAAGTGCTTGGATTTGGTGTGTGTTTATTTTATATTATTTTAGTAGTTTTGGCGTGTTTATAAGTTTTATGTAAAGTTTTTTTGGGAGTTTCCTCGACTTTAAAGCTGTTGTGAGGTGAGGTAAGGTTCTCTTTTTTTTTGTTGTAGTTGCGATGATGTTGTTCAGGTGGAAACACCGTTTGCAGGTAAACAGGACTCTTCGAAGGATAACGAAAATGGTTCGCATCCTGACTGGAGGATTAGTACGGTGTAAGTCCGTGCACGTCGCGGCGCCTTCCGTCGTCGAACCATCAGTAATGGTGGTTGTCTGGTGGGAGTGTGTATGCATGTATAGTCTCTCCAGTCCTAACCTGTACAACCGAGCATAAATGTTTGTTTTACAGTGAAAACTGTCAAAAGCGAAGTTTCCGCGAATTCGTCCGTCCCGAGCGAAGTGCGACCATCCTCCGGTGCCAGCTGTCATCTGAAAGCCGAGTGCAGAACACCAGAAGATCTTCGTTATTGTTGTTGTTGTTTTCGTACGTATACATTATATATACTTGTTGCGAAATCTCGGTGTAAACAACAATAATAACAAGACTACCCTGAGCTGGGACTACTTCAGACGAGGTGCGTCGAGCTATGAAGAAGAGTGCGGTGTTGGTGGTGATTCCTCTGGTTTGATGTGCGGCTCCGAAGTGCGTCCACAATGAACTCGCGTGCTCATTTTTTGAACAACTCGTTGGCCATCCGGCAGGAAATCCAGAGATTCGAGAGCGTCCATCCGTCCATCTATGCCATCTACGATCTGATAGACCTCGTGCAGGAGCCCCAGGTCGCCCAGCAGATCAGGGATCACGTCGTCTGCATAGAAGGTGAGCGCCCAACAGCGATTGTTGTTGTTGCTGCTGCTGTTATAATAGCCCATTGGCCGTTGTTGCCCTATCGAGCGTCGACTTTCTACCTGATTTCGTAACATCGTGCAGGTACCAGATTCTACAGGTCTCGAGGGCGTTCTTCTCCTATTCACCTCTCTCACCCATACCAACACCATTCTTACCTCTCTTTGTCTCTCTATCCAAATCTTACCTCATCCCAAACACGTGTTATCATCATCTCTTGACTTTCCTCCACTTACCGATACAAAAGCCTCGCTTGCAACAGTTACATAAATCCTTGGCAAGGACGCATCCCTAATCATCAACCGCATTTATCGCTGACTAAATTCATTAGCAAAACTCGCTTAAGTTCATTAAGTGACCAAGGAATTCCATCAATCGGATGACAGAAATTCAATTACGAACGCAGACATTCCGGGATCACTTTCTATATAGAGAACGTCTTTTCCAATAAGACCATTTTCGCCGTGTTATTATTGCATTGTGTATAGTTGGGGGTTACGCAATAACCGCAGTTACGTGAGGGGTCAGGAGGAAATGTCTTCTACGTTCTCCTCTCCCTCGTCCCCAAGCGCTTTCTATTGTCTCGGGGAAATATTTCACTATTCTTCATATTTTCGCCCGATTTACTGTTATGGCTCTACGCAAATGCACCAAGAAATTGAGATAAACACAGCACCATATGAAATGATACCCAAAAGAAAAAATACAACAACTGTGAAAATATACGAGGCACGAAGAGGCTTTATTTAGATGCTGTTATATGCTGTTTCTTGAGAAATTCTGCTTTTCTGACCTACTTTAATTATACAAATATTTTCAATACTAATTCTATACTTAAAACTTCAGTTCAATACATATTTAAACTGAACTTTAATACATACTTATGATATATTGAAGGATTGACTTTAAGTTTACACTTAACGTTTTCTAATGTTACCAATCTAACCGACATCAATTGAACTTTAAACCTGATGATTAATAAGATGTTTGGCATTAACTGTGTTACTTGTTTAATTTCCAAAGTAAACATCTGAGATAAATCAATGTAGCATCTCTTTATCCGAGAAATATCACGTACTTAAAACATCATTTAACACGTATCTGACATAGTTTCGTAACTACTAAATGAATTCATATACAGATTGCAAAAATACTTTTTAATTCTAATAATTTAATGTTTATTTCAGTTGTGTAATACAAATTAAGTGTGTATTTGTAGAGCTGCAGATTGCATCTTATTGTTTGAACGTAATGTGTTTATCTGTATATCTCTCGGATTAGCTTAATGAAGGTTGCGTGATGGTATAATTATATCTGTGAAACATCGGACGTCTAGCATTTCGAAGCCTGAAATAGACGTTAGCGTTATTATTGGGCTTAATGACATTAACACCGACTATAAACTCATCCGCAACGGCAACAGCAACGGCAACATCAACATTTCATCCTGAATGAAAACGAGTGATATCACTATATCATGGCATCACATAAAGCATGCGAATTGCTTCAGACGTGCTTCATGAATCTCGCGAAGAGCTTAACATTATGTAGCAGCATTTATTATAATAATGTTGCAGTTATTTTTTTTTTAAATGCAAAGCGGAGATTCTTGCCTTCCCTATCGATCCAAATATTTCTAGCATAACTTTACTAACGTTTCAAAGTTAAATTTTCTCTTGCATATTTGAAATAATAACTAAATAACATAAATCTTCTTCATCATTTTGTTATCGCGGATTAATTTCTATTTTTGAATTTGATCTAAACGCAGGGGAGGATTCCGATGGTGTTGGGTTTCTTTGAATATTGATTCTACACTTGGGAACGTAAACCCAATTATCCAAAATATACGAGATAGATGGAGTTGAAGCGTTTGACCTAACGCGTGAAATATCGTCCAAAATTTGATATATAGATTCCATATATAAAGTTTTCACAAGATTCTTGATAAAGTATAGTCCAACAAATAACTTTTTCTTATTTTTAAGCAAAATTTATTAGTTTTTAGCATTTACAAGAACTTGAAGACAATTATTTTTTTCTATGAACAACGCTAATTATTCGTGTTTGCGCTAATTTATAATATAATATTGGTGCTGTTATGGAAATTAGCGCGTTGATTTGTTAACGTATTAAATCAGCGGCAATTCGACGTAATAACTGTGTTCTACAATTTAGTAATTGAATGAAGTTTATGCAATTATAATTGGGAGAAATCCCGTTGTTTTGCAAAACCTAGCTAGCTAGCTGCTGCTGCCTACATTCAAGGTGTATGCAGAATTTACATCATTTCGAATGGATTTGAAATTATTACGCGGAGATTTATCGACCATATAATTATATGTGTTATTTGTTTGTTCTTTAATTAATTAATTTTGTAAAATGATCATTTGTAATTTGATCTTAGAAGTTTATGAACCTTGTATTATATTTACAGTTCGTAAATTGGGAATTCGTAAAGTGAGCAATTACATTATTTTCCTTTTCCTCATCAATTTATATATTTCCTTGACTACAACTTTCCTTATTTCTCTTCACTTTAGTGTTCAATAATAACTTTTTCTGTCTTTCAGCTAAGTTTTCAAGATCTTCAAAATTTTGACTTATCCATATAGATTATGTAATTCGTTTGAACTGTAAAGACGTCTACTTGGGATTAATCCAATTTTGCAAAGTTTCAGACTGCCTGCAAAACCATTTCACTATAGTATTAATGTGAAATGTAAATGTATGGAAATATCTTAATACTCGAGAGCTACGATTTTAATTATATTTGGACCATCAGTCTGCTTCCACTACCACCACCTACGGATATACCGAGCCTACTTTCCATTAGGCCCTTACATAAGCCTTCTGCAAAACCAGAGCACGTTTCGCATATCCTGTCATCCTTTATCTCCTCGTGGTTGAACTCTACCCTTTTTTTTTCAGCCCTTTGGGGGCACTTTTTTTCTTCATTCCCCTTTTTTCCGCATTATTATTTCTCAGAGAAACGTCTTTATAAATCAAAGTTAATTGCAAATTAATGTGATAAAACGCCTCGGGCGGAGTTTAATTGCAAGCGGGATTTTCTTTAAATCGCGACGACGAACTTTTCAGCACTTTTTTTTTTATTATTATTATTTCGAGGTTCGCAATAATCTTAATAAATCGCTCGATTAAGTTCGCTAATCCCGCTTTTGTTACTTCACCGTATCTATATGGATTAAGTACTTTAGGCGTTGATCTCAGCTTTATCTATTATGATTTCGTTTGTTCTATCAATGAAATTAGTACCTTTAATTGATAATAATCATATAAACTGTATTAGTTATATTTCTAATTGATATTACGGTTTTTTTTTTAACTATTTCAAAGGAATTACTCTGTAACTTTTCTACTAAACTTGTTCAACTCTTGTTTAACTATTTAGAAGGTTTACTGGCTATCGATCTAGAAAATTAGAACTTTAATTGTACTCTAACTTTGCGCAAAACTTTAAAAGCAAAGCTTCTTCAACTGTTATTTAATTTAGGAGGTTTAACTCTGAATTGTCTATCGATCGAGGTTATTTTTATTTAATCGTAAGCTTTGTTGTATATAATTGAACGATAATCTTGAAGAATATGCAGAGAACATTGATTCTTTGTGACCACGGAATTCTTTCGAAAATGAGAATTCCAGCTGCTGCGTTGGGGCTGGAGACTCGGAAAAATAATTAAGAACTCTAATAAGGAATCGAATTTATATGCAAATGGAGTCGATGGGGGAAGGAAGGTCTTTTTCCCCTCGTTTTTCCCACGACAACCGCACTTGTGTGGGGGGGGGGGACAACGAATTGGAGCAAAACAATATTATTCGCCTCCTCGTGACAATTTATTTAAATTACGCAAATGAAAGCGCGCGCAAGGATAATTCTTGTTCCCTCCATCAAATTGGGTTTCTCCAATTCTTTATGTACACCTATTTCTTTTCCTTCCTTTCTTTTATTCATCCTGTGAGTGAAGTCTCGCGTCTAGAGGGGGATGGAAGCAAATTGGCTCCAATTTTCGGAATACAGTCGCAAAAATGTTTTTTGGATAAATATAACGGCGCGGTTTATTGCAAATGAAAGTTGCGGAATAAAAGTATGCTTTTATGAATCGTGTACACACGCGACGGCGGTCATAAAACGGCAACGTACACACATACACGCGGGTGGAAGAAGAAAAAAAATTGGCGTACGATAATAAAATGGCAGTAAAATACACCATCTAATTTCATTTTCCCCACTGGATGCATGCACTTTTTCTTTCTCTCTATTTCTTTTTCCAATCCTCCACTCGAAACTCGCATTCCTATTTAATATGTATTCAGGCTTTGTGTGCAATTTTCCATGAAATATTAACTCCTCTCGAATCGGTCTTTTTAAACATACCGTGTTGAGCAAATTTATACATTTTTTTTTATATAACTGTTCAAACTTCTCT
>NW_017098054.1:28221-32811 GCF_001412225.1 Nicrophorus vespilloides
AGACATTTCTATATTAATTTCAACAAAAAGTTAAATCTGGCTTTTAGTTATTGCTATAAAATGATCGAAGTTTACAGAGAATTTATTTTTAACTAACTGAAATGCGAATATTTTCAGTTTTTGTGTTATTGAATTTCCAAATTTGTTTTGTTTTTCGTGCTCGATAAAAGGGTGTTATTGTTTTTTTGTTTGTGGCGTTTGCAGGAAGTGCTCAAATTCCATTCGCTTGACGCTTCCAAAATAAAGGCTTTTTAAAAGGTTTTTGTCTTCTTAAGGGTTCGAACATAACACAAAAATATTTATAAATCTTGTTGACAAACGCATTCCACAATACTAATCTCTATTTTTTTTTGTTTCAGGTGAGTTGAGGGATTCAATCGATTTGCTCTGTCGAGTAAGTTAAATGTACATTAGCTATAGTTAAGTTTGCAACTGGAAAACAAAAAAATTGAAAATTTCGCTCTATGCAAAATCCAATCAAGTATTATTATTATTTCAATTAAAATCTTTTTCTGATCGTGATCATGATGATGTTGATGGAACGAATCATAAATTGGAATTTTGTTTATTTGCTTTACCTCAATATGCAAATCGAAAACTACTCACCGATTGCGTTTATGGATTTCCGCTGTAATCGGATTCCACACAGCGAGGCGATGGGACTAATTTAGGTGAACTCTGGACACACCGTAACGAGGCAAGAAAATTCGTATTTATATATGAAATGCAAACACGTGAACCCCACCACGGTGGAAGAAAGAAAAAAAATGAAAGAATAACAATATTTTTGATCGTGCATTGTTTTTCGTTTCAATTATTATTATTTTTTTTTTGTTCGTGTCAGCAACAATTGCTAATTAATCAAAATTTTTGTATTGTAATTTTTCTTTGCTTGCTCATAAATCGCAAATGCGATTTGCGTAAAACCGTTTTTTTTTGTTTTTATTTTTGTTATTATTATCGGAATCTCGGCTTTATTGTTTTCGCATTCAGAACCGGCCATCATCATCATGTAACTTCCTCGAAGTAAACGCAACGTGCATAAATCGCGTGCAACAGGAACGGACTTCGAGCTATTTGCGTTCCCGTACAGTTGCGTTACGCATCTCCAAACGAAAGGTTGCTTCTTTCTCTTCGTATATTTCTCTTTCTCTGCTTTGTTCTTAAGCGTTGCAAAGACAATTTACAAAGAGAAACAAAGCCAAAGCAAAGCGATGGCTATCTGTCAGGTGGTGACCGCATGTTACGCAAACGCCAACGCTCGTACGTATCCCTTTTACGGTTGCAGAACATTTACTTTTTGTTAAAAACCGACTACAACCATAAGGACTTTAATCCACTCAACATAATCCTTGATGTTTTGACGCGCTCGGAACGCGTCTAAGACAATTCCTTGCAGCGGTAAAGCTTAACATCAATAGGTCTTTGTAGTAGCGTCAACCATATGCCTCTTCCTTCTGCGCGACGAAAAAATACAAATAATAACCGCTCTCCATTAACAACAATAATAATAATAATAAAAATAAGGATCTCTTCCATTCGCATTTTACCCGTTCCACTTGATTTTCTTTCTAATTACGTAATTGTGTAATTATGTAATTGGAAAGCCGCCATCCCGCGGCGCGTGATGCTGGGCCTCGTAATTACCTTCCACTAGAGTCCATCATTATTGAATCACTTGTTAGTTTTTTTGTTATATTCTACTTGAACTAATCCCATTCGTTAAGTACTTTTCAATTCGTGTCCTTTTCGTTATTTTTTGTTGTTGTTGTTGAAATGGAGACGGCTAATTAGATAATTGAATTGAAACTGATGAAGGGTCGTAAATGCCTCGTTTCCTGGTTAGACTTTAAGGCTATAAATTCATCAAAATTTTATTAAGACTTATTTTGTTGTCCACTTAATTCTTCAATTAACTTTTCAAATTTGTTTCCCATAACTGTTTATTTTCTCACAAGTCTCAAATATGTTTTTTTTTGTTTGTTTGTTTGTAAACAATGTTGTATATCTTTTGTCTGTTAAAATTTTAATAAGATTTGTATACAAACGATCGTTAAATTTATATTAATTATTATTTCCACTCATTTCCCATATCTGTTTTCCCCTCACATTAACACATTTTTATGAACAATTTTGTTTTTTGTTTTATGATCGTTAAATATATATTGGTTAATATTTTCTGTTAGTTTTCTATAATTACCTCATTTTTAATCAACAAAATTGTCAAAGTCTAATTATTGCATTTTTTTTTATAATACAATTATATCATCGTCGCAATAACAGATGACTTGTTAAAAATAGAGAGAAAAGCGGTTTAAAAGTAAAATAGTTGACTTTTCTAGAGAAATTTTGATTGTATTACTTTTATTTTTGAGAATTAATTATTTTAAAACGTAATTTGTTGTAAAAATGTTCAATTTCATTAACGAGGCAAATGTGATTTAGTGGATTTTTTCTTTGGTAATTAAGAAAGTTTGTTTAGAGAGTAAGTGAAGTTTTGTTCCAAAAATATGCTATTTTTTAGGGGTTGAAGCCGTCTGCTTTCCGTCTACTTCAAACTTCTGGATCGAAAACAGACCTCCGATTGTATACTTTTTGTCTGTCTTTTACTTGTATATTTTTTTCTTTTTTGGTTGGGGTGGATAGTCCTGACTGTAATTTGAAGTGTAGAGGAAGGAGAACATAACTTATGTTTCCCTTTCACCCAAGGGTGTAATGATTATTGTTGCTCGTTTGGAAAGTGAAAGGTCACGCGGTTCGTGTGCTTTTGCATCCATACATCTTGGTTTCCTCTCTTTCTCCCCTTCGTCTTGCGTTTCGGCAAATGTCGATTGGGGTCTGCAGACTTCCGCGAAGGGAAAGGAGGATAAAAACAAAACAAAAAAGGGAAGATACGAGCAGTTGAGGAAATGGATATATACAGTACGCTCTATTTATCCGCTTTCTCGCATTTTACAATTTTCGGACGCTTTGACAATGTAATTAGTTTTTTTCTCTCTCTCTCTTCATCCCTCGCTTTGCGTTCATCTGCTTCGAAGGGCGTGTGTTTTATGGCTCTTGCATTTTTTTTTCGCTTCGTTTTATTCGCAAGGTGGGTTCGCTGATTAATTAACGGGAACAATATACTCGGTTGACCTGGTTATGTGCGTGCTGCGGTAACGCGACAAAAGGGTAACTTGTTACGTTTATTGTATGAGGGGGAGGAAGGGTTGGTTGGATGCGGGTGCTCGGTTTGGAAAAATTTGATTAGATTTTCCCCATCCTGAAATCCGTTTAGTTGGAACGATGAAATAGTGATCGTACAATATACCATTAATTAAAATTGATTAATTAATTAATTCATCAAACTTTATCAATAGGAACGTAAAAATCTTAAAGAAGTTATTTTCAATCTTAACCTAAATACATTTAGGAAAATATGGAGACTTTATTTAAAGATCATTACAGTATTTTGTATGAAAGTTTGAAATATCCTTTTAGTAGTAGTTTTCTAATTAAGATTTTCATCTAAAAAACGAAAATTACTGCTACTAAAGATATTTTGTAAAATCTGAATAATTTTATACTGTATTTTCAACGGAGTTTAATTAATAGACTCATTGTTACAAAAAAAAAATGTGAAATGTTATTTAATAAACTATATTGATGATATATAGTTGTGATGGGTCGATAATAGTTGTTGGATGTTGAATTACAATAACCGAATTGTCTGAAACGAGGGCTTTGCCAAAATGGTGGTGGTGCATCCGGGTAGGCCGCGAGGGAATGCTTATACAATATAGTTTACATAACAAGTAATAGTATTAGCTATTGATATTTAAATTCGATTCAATGTATGCCATTTGCAACTGCTAAATATACATTTTGACAGTTTGCGCACGCTAAATTATTAAGTTATCGTTGCTTCAGTTTCCTGAAAATTATACAATTTTAGTTAATACTAGAAAATGTATTTGTGTAATTTAATAGAAAGTTTCTAGACTCGTTTTTTTTATACTAATACTAATCCAATTATATTTTGTTGAATTAGATATTGTTTTGTATTATAAATCGTTAATTTTAGTTTACAGTCATTATTTGTAATATTAATCCAATTATTTTTCCTTTTTGCTGATTTTACAAATATATTTTTTGTGATATTGAAGAACAATGCATTTGAATAAAAAAATGTAAAAAATATAGATTTTTCAAGGATTTTAATGTAATAAAAGCATTTTCATGTTTCAATTGAAATGCGAACTTTCATTTAAATTAAACAAATGTATTTTAAAATTTATTGATTTCTGAATTGAATTTAAAATATTTTCAAATGTAAAATTGAGGATTGAAGCAATGCAACTTGATTATATTAATTAATGAAATTTTTAAATTGAACTTTTGTTGTATTTGATTTGACAAATTAATTAATGAAATTTTTAAATTGAACGTTTGACTATTTGAGAACATGTTTGAAGCATTGAAATTATAAAAAACAAATGAAGTTAATGAGTAATTAAGATTAACGTTTTGAATTGAAGCTGTGATCTGTAGCTTTGGTAAATACTCGTATATTCATCTGTAAATTGTGCATAGAAATATCAATAATAACCT
>NW_017098055.1:0-10966 GCF_001412225.1 Nicrophorus vespilloides
GTTTTTACTAAATAGTTTTAGTCGGTAATATTTTGTTGTGTTCGGAATGGATTGAAACTTACCGCTCGGGCGATAGTTAAACTGGATCGAAGTCGGTGTTAATTGGGTAGGAACAGCTATTGGTAAACTATTAGCGTTAAAAGTAGATCCAATTACGATTCGAACTTATTCGCTTTACGCGTGACGACGTGAAGGCGAGAGGAAGAGAGAAGTGATGAAGGATTTGAGGATGAGATAATTAGGATGCGGTGCTAATGAAGAAACGGCTCTCCGTAATTGAATCAAAAAAAAAGAAAGAAAGAAAGAAAAGAACCGAATGAATCCTATACTCAGTCGCTCCGCGCGCCTCCGGCTAATTAAAGAGAACAAATGAAAACAAATAAAACGGAAGACGAAGATGGAAAGAAGCATACGCATTCACACTCGTTTTGACAATTACGAAGAGTCGAAGGCCAAAGAGTTAAGGACTGAGGATACAAAGTGCGAGATTTATGCGAGCGCGTTTACATTTTTCTCTTGACCGAGTCAAAGATGTTGATTATGATGATGAAGCTGTGAGGAATACGAAACGAAAAGGATTCTAACATTCCACAATTTTTCGGATAAGCGATCTCAAAAGGGGTGCACATTAGAAGCAGGAAGTGGTTGAAGATAAGGACCGAAAAGATTTAAAAAAAAATATCAACTTTCGCGCTTAGACCAAAAAAACAAACTCTTTAGACTTCTGGTCGATGCGAGAGGTGAAGGAGGAGGAGGAGGCGCAGCGTTCCAAAAGCGCAGAACTGGTTTTACTTTCTACGACTCTGCGACAATCGCAGTGGGCTAAAATAATAATGAAAGAAGAAGAAGAAGAAAAACAAAAGAAGAAAGAACCCACAACATCGCGCCGCATGCAAATCTCAACCAATCTTTCTCGCTCTAACTTACACAAAAAAAAAAACGAAACTTGCATGTATATATACATAACAGTTTGAACGAATTCTTCACTCTTTGTTCTCCGTGAAAACTTACGGAGGAGAGTGCGTGGTGTTTATTTTTTTTGTTGTTGTTGTTGTTGCTATAGTTTCATTTAATTATAATGTACATTGTTTTGTTGTTGTTTTTGTTTATTTGTTTTTCGGGTACGACAATAAAACAATCGAGATGCGTTAATTGTTTTTTTCGCTTGTTCGTTTGTTTTTTAATATATGTATATTGTGCTAATATCACAGTACTGAAACAAAACAGACACAAATTAAATTATAGAAAAAAATATATATATATCTAGTAATTAATTAATTAATTAATATTAAAACACAAAATAAATCAATAAATTAAGAATAATAATTATGATCAAGTAGCTTAGGCAAAACTAAAAAATTCCTCATTCAATTATTTCTTATTTCTTTTGTTTCTTGCAATCGTCTCGTCCGTTTACTTAACACAAGAAGCACTCTGTCCTATTTAATTATTTTTTTTTTAATTTTATTTATAATTTAAGTTAAGTAGATAATTTTTTTTTTTTGCATTTTACCATCTAGCTGTCTAAACAAGATTTATGTTTCTAATATATTTATATATACACATAGGGAGAGAATCTTACAGAGCAATCATATAAATAATATATTGTGTAATAATAATAATATTAATAATAAAAAATAAAAAGAGTCGTATATTACTACTAAAAAAATGAAAGAGTCCTATCGCGGAATAATAAATAATTACATCTAAGAGTTAATTAATTAGAAGACGGGGAAATAAAATTTTAAAAAAACAAGTTTTACAAGAGTAAAAGGGGGGCTTTTGTTGCTTGCGAACGACGCCTTCGTCGATTTCCCAAATCTGATAATCCGGTCGTCGTTTCTCATCATCGTCATCATCATCAACTTTTCTTCATCGTCATCCAAATCTTCATTTACCTCTCCTCTCGGATACGACAAGGCGAGGATGTTAACGTAGATCTGCAACTCAGATCAGAACGTCGCGTAGATGTTGCCGAACGCTTTCACGGTGTAGTCGAGGGCGGACATGTAATCTCTGTAGATGAGCCAATCGCGCAGGTTGCGCTCGGTGGCGTCGGTGATGCTGCGGAAATCCGGACCCATCAAATCCCTGGTGATGTCCGGCTTCTGCGACAGACCCAGCTCGATGATGGCCATCTGGATTTCGCAGAGCAACGATCGTAGATTGTATTCGGTGTCGGTGAAGTTCTTCAGGAAGGCACCGCGGTTGTCCTCCTGGTCCCACACGATCTGCTCCAATCCGACGGCGAACTTCTGCAGATGCTCGTAGATGTCGATCAAACTGTTCTTCATCTACAACAAACACAAAGGAAATTCAACAATTAGTACACTCTACAGTCATCACTTTCTACAATGCATTTTCACTTTTTAACATCTAATTGATGTGGATGATTCAACATCCAAACATTGTTCATTTTATTATCAAATTTAAACTTTTTTAATTTAACATTTGCTCAGATTTCTCAATTATTTCTTGTCTTGTACACCAAACAAACAGAACATAAAGTTGTAGAAATAAGAAGGAAACACAGAGTTCATTGTGATCATGAATAAACCTACGGACACGAAAGTGATTTATTTCGGACCGTGTAAGCATAAGAGAAAGTTTAGACGTTGACGATTTTACTACAGATTTATCTTGTATTCCAATCATCAAATTGTATTACTTTAAATGAATCAAAACTATCATTTTTATATAAAATAACTATTCAAATTAATCCGTTTTTTTTAATATTATTAGGTAAAAATCTTCCAAGACTTATGTATATTAATATCTTAAAAACTAAAGATTGATTAAGTGTATATGTATTTGTAAGTGAATGCATGTAAATTATAATCTTAATGTAAGTAAATTAATTCGTTTATTAACTTACATTAAGTTCAGGAATTTGCTCTGAATCCATCATCGTGAGTGGAAGCCAATCGTAATGGTTAGCCTGCCACTGAGTATGCAAACTTTCCGGATCCGAATTGAACGTTTTCAGGGCCTGAAATTAAACAAAACAAATATTTTAAATTACATAAGAAAATAAGAAATTTCAATAAATTAAAAATCAATATAATGAAGAATTACGAAATGTTAACAAATCTTGAAATAATAATAATGATACAGGAAATGATTAGAAGAGGAATTGATTTAATTGGGAACTCGATTGATTTTTCTTTAATTATCCTTGTTATATTAGATAATTAAAGGTCAATAAGATTGTAGGAAAAGAATAAATAAGTGGAATAGAGTTTTGGTAGTGCGCAGAAGTGTAGTAGCTGTGTATCCCACGGGAATGAAGAGCGAATGACTTCCGCGAAGTGCGACGATTAGCGCGAAAACCGCAAATTGGACCTCCGAAAAGCGGAATACGCGTTTAGAGTATGAGATGAGAGAGATGTGATGATGGGATGATGGGATTGCGTTCGAGAACGGTGCACCTGAAACGCAACACCCGTATGGAGTTGCACGGCACGGCCACCTGATTATTTGCTGATCGGGATGTAACATCAGATGTTGCTGTTGGAGATGGTGATGTGAATGATGATGATGATATTGATGATGATGAGGAGAAGGAGGAGAGCGAGAGAAGAAGAGAAGGTGGCGGCGGCCGGACGCGACCTTGTTTCTTTCCAAAGCAGACTGCCTGACGCCTTTCGTTTAGTGCGCTGCTGCTAGTATGTAGTGTGTGTATGTATATGCATGCATACAGGATGGATGGATGTCAAGGAAGTGTGCGTAGGTTGCGTGTGCCTCTGCTCCTTGCAGCAGCAGCAACATATGCTTCTGATGATGATGATGATGGAGGTGGTGGTGTTGGTGATGTTAGGTTGCAGCAGAGGTACGAGGGCGTCGCGACGTCGCTCCACCGCCTCTTCCTCCTTCCTCCAATACTGCTGCTACTACCATCGGGCCGTCGTCCGTCCGTTTCCTCTCGCGCGCGCACATGCTTATTAATTACAATGAAACAATAACTTGGCTATTAAAAGACGGCGGAAAATCCATGAGCGGACACGATTTTACCGGATATGATAAAGACGCAAGTTATTTATATCCGATAGAAGAGTACGGGCCGACCAGGACCTCCGGTTAATAGATAGAGAAGAAAAATATGATAGTGTGTAATCAGACATCAGCGGACGGCATAATACAGCACCGAGCGCGCATACTAATCGTCGTAGTACTATAGTCTCCGTCTCCGTGCGAGCGTTAATGAGCCTCCCGTACATACAAACAACGTCGAAAAAGTAAATATATATTTAAAGAAATTTCTATTCATCCATGAATGAATGCAGCCTGGCTGCATTCAACAGAAGAAGCAAGCGACACTTTTCACTCTACTCGATGCCATCAATACAAAAGACACACACACCACCTCCTTTCCTTCCTCTCTCAACAAGGCAACAAAGGTGAGCTCATTGGAATTGCACCACAACTAGAGCACTGAACTCACAATAATTTGACAAAATATTTACCCACAAAATTAATTTAAAAACAAATATAGAAACTAGTTGAAATAAAAGTGCATTATTTTATAACCGCTTAAAGACGTTAAGTCTTCATTATTAAAAGATTGCTTTAAATTATTTTTTTTGTATGAATTTAGAAATAAATATTTATTTTTTTTAAAACAACTTCCTTCGTTATAATAACTAATAGATTTAGAAACATATTTTTATATCAAAATATTTCAAGATTTTCGTTCGTAATTGGAACATGAATTATCTTCATGTTAATAACTGCTTCAAGACGTTAAGTCTTCATTATTAAAAGATTGTTTTAAATTATTTTTTTGTATGAATTTAGAAATAAATATTTAATGAATTTTTTTTAAAACAACTTCCTTCGTTATAATAACTAATAGATTTAGAAACATATTTTTATATCAAAATATTTCAAGATTTTCGTTCGTAATTGGAACATGAATTATCTTCATGTTAATAACTGCTTCAAGACGTCAAGTCTTCATTATTAAAAGATTGCTTTAAATTATTTTTTTTGTATGAATTTAGAAATATATATTTAATGATTTTTTTTTAAAAACAACTTCCTTCATTATAATAACCAATAGATTTAGAAACATATTTTTATATCAAAATATTTCAAGATTTTCGTTCGTAATTGGAACATGAATTATCTTCATGTTATTAACTGCTTCAAGACGTTAAGTCTTCATTATTAAAAGATTGCTTTCAATTATTTTTTTTGTATGAATTTAGAAATAAATATTTAATGAATTTTTTTTTAAAACAACTTCCTTCGTTATAATAACCAATAGATTTAGAAACATATTTTTATATCAAAATATTTCAAGATTTTCGTTCGTAATTGGAACATGAATTATCTTCATGTTAAGATTGATTTAATTAATATAAAAAAATAATAATAGATAGGGACTCACGAATTCATTCTGAAACTGCTTCGCGTTCGTGAGGGCGATGTTAGCTTGAGCGATGATCTGCGTTAACAAGTCTTTCTCCGAGACTTGAGGCACCTCAGTGTAGGTGTCCTGCTCATCCTGATCCCGGCGTATTCCGCAAGGGTTGATCCACTTGGGTTTCGAACTCAGACGTTCCTCTTCCATCGCTGCAGCTCGATTCGTAGGCGCCGACTGAGATCCCGGAATGCTCACGATGCTCAGGAGGTATGTCCCCACAACAAGGACCTGTTTTAATCCTACAACAAACAACAAAAAAAACAAAATATAAATAAACAAACAAAATAAATATTACTTTTTCACTCGAAATAAATACATAAAACTATCAACTTTATTACACATTATTTTGTCAATTAAGAAACTTAATCTACAAAAAGAGTACATGTAGAAACGAATTGCATAATCCTTTTTTTTTCGATTCTCTTGCATGTACAAATTGGACTGAAAGTGTCATCAAGAGGTGACTTTAATTATTCCCGTCTTCTCTCCTGTCTTCTGTTCTTCCTTTCTTCGTTTTCTTTCTGTGTTCTTCTTTTTTAGCGTTGCGCGGCTTTTGTACAAATATTGTAATAATAATCATCGTCGTACACGTTTTTCTGTATATGTGTGTGTGTGTGTGTGAGTGTGTGTGGACACAAGCAGGAAAGGGCGCCAGAGCGTGAGAATGTGCGCGCTCTCGGGAAAAACGGGCTTTACGGCTTCTGACCTCGCCGGAGGAAAGAGAACTTATTTTTCGACAAGATCCCCGACAAAACTTTAAAGCGGACGACGACAAAACACACACACATGACAAAAAAAAATTAAAGAAATAAGCGCTATTACGAAACACCTCGTCCGACCGCAACTTTGTTGCACATCTCTTTTACTTTATTTTTATCCCCCAAAACCCAAAGAACTTATTCAACTTATGCAAATTACCACTATTATCTTCAGGAAATTCTTATGTTTTTTTTTTGTTTCAATTTAAATTATTTATTAATTCACATTTTTAAATAAAACTTAATTTGAATCAATTTGTAAACAAAAATATTAATAATAAAAATATGAAACTTCAAATGAAATAATTGAATTTGATTTTCGAAAATTAACAAATTATCAAACGTGCCTTGACAATTACATAATTACGAAAAACAAAAACAAAACAATGAACAAATACAAGCGCATTTAATACAGTCGTGTTTTCGTCTCTCACTATTTATAGATTATTATGCATTAATCACATAATATAATTGAACGCTGCAAAACGCGATTCGCACCTAGCAAATCCATCGATGATTCTCAATTTAAATTATGATGTTGTAAAGACTTTTTTTGTTTGATACATTAATCATAATTACTTCACAATTTATTTTAAGAAATTAAATTCCAATTTTCACCAATATTTATAGATTATTACCATATTGGATTTAATAAACATGTTTCAAGACAATTTTAATCACAATAATTATATGAATTATACTTTTTGATCATTGAATTTCAGTAAAATACTGAAAGTAGTGATATTTTTCATGAATTATTTTGTATGTCCATAACTTTATTGCTGTAGTTAAATGTGAATTAATTAAGAATTGGTTTGAAAGACGGAGCAGATCTAAAAGAGGTTCTGTGAGTGCGTGTGTGTTTGTGTGTGTGGAAACGATTGCGGTATTGAACAAAATAAAAGACGACGAAGAGAAGGCGATCAGAAGAAAGCAACAAGAAGAGAAGAATGAGAATGAGAAGAAGTACAAAAAAAAATATATATATATGAGGAGCAGGAGAGACGACGAAAGACGGACGGACGGACGAACGGATCGACGAGATGCGAAGACGAGGAGGAGGGAAAGAGAAAGAGACGTTGTCCAGCAGGTGGCAACTAACTTGATCTATTTATTGCTAAATACTTACAATGAACTAAGAGATTCGTTTACCGACATAATAGCCAATAATTACCAGTTATTCTTCCTTAATGTCCCATTCCATACTATTTACGACATTTTTGCAAAATAATTGCATAAGAAAAGAGAAGCAGAAGAAGCGAAGAGAGAGAGAGAGAGGAGTATAGCAACAAAAAAAAACAGACGCACAGAAGGAAAATAATAAAAAAGAGGAGGAAAATAACAATAACAACGGTGAGAGAGCACAGGTGCGTATCGGGAGAGTGGCCACCCCCGTTCGGGTCGAGCCCAAAGTGGGTAACACACGGTCCGGCCACCCCCGCATTCCGAAATCGTGTACTATACTTGATCGATTTTTCCGCGAGGCGAATTTTCCGATGGATCACACACACACACACACATAGAAGGTGAAGCGTGATTCACGAAAATTCTAGTTAGAAAGGACTAATTAACGGTGCGTGCAAAGGAGAGAGAGAAAGAGGAATTTTAAGAGAGCACGTGCAAATTTCAATGGGTCAGACACGGGCGGACGGGCAGGATTGGCCGCCGCCACCTGTTGATCCCCGCCTAACTCGCGCTCCGCGAAAAACGCGAGCGGATTTGAATCGCACTCGTTATTTTCTGTGCTGTGTGCAGAGGTAGGTAGGTGTGTGTGTGTGTGTTATGCATGTGTTTCGGTATGTTTGCGTGTGGTGGTGATTGTGGTTGCGACACACACAAACACACACGCGTACAGTTGGGAGAACCCGGGGGAGGTATATGTTCGCATGTGTTCGACTTACTCTGCATTGTCCTCCAAACGAAACTTTTCCGGTTCCGGTGGAGGAGGCGTCGCACCTCGGTCCTGGTGACGGCATCGCCGGTGCTTGCAGTCGTCGTCTCCGACTCCTCGTACTCCGTTTCCGGCTTGATGAAGATCTTCGCCGTCCGCTGATCGCGATCCAGCATACCGACGAGGTGTCCAGTAGGAGTATATGAAGTCATCATCATCTTCTTTTCGTACATCTATCCTGTACGTATCTCTCTTTCTATCTCTTAACAATCGAATCTGACTGTAGCAAAATCTGTTCTCTGAAGTGATCTGGTTAATCGATGGGTCTCCTCGATCAATCGGAGGACTTCGGTCGCGTCCACTTCTTGTACAATTTACAATACCGCACTTACCGGCACACTTTGCACACCCTTGATTTATGGGTCACTCACTCGAATAATAAATAAACGACCATCCAAGTGATTATGCAGAAGATGTTTTGGTGAATGGGTAAATTGGCAGAAATTCACCCACAAATTTTTATTTTTTTTTGGTTTCAATTAATCCAATTGAAATTTCTATTTGATTCTCAATTGGTGTTAAGATTTAGTTTGACCAATAATGTTGTTTGTTGTATTTATATATATATGTATGTAGTGTGTATGATGACTCTGTCTCTCCTCTCTCTGTTCGTAGTCAACGAACGAACATGTATACACACACAACACACGCTATAACACGTTGTTTCTCGTCGTCGAAACGTCAACTGAGGAACTATATCTGTGACGTTAATATTGTACAGGGCAAAACTGTAGGTGGAACCAACTACAAGACACCTCCTCCTCCTCCATTCATAAACGTATTAGACTGCTCTCTGCCAGTAGCCCACAAGCGATCTATTGCGTAGGGAGGTGGGAGATTTTGTTGTAATCCACTCGATAATCCGCTCCGATTTCCGGGTACACCGGTGGGGCTCCTTCGGCCTCTTTCACCCGGGTCCTTCCTTGGCTCTTCCCAGAATCCAGGATTCCCACCTTCTCCTCCTCCTCCTTCACCACCTCCTTCACAACATCCATCTCCTCCTCCTCCTGCTTGGATGACGCACTCTCTTTCTCGCTCACTCTCTTCTCCTTTTTTTCCCTCACCTTTGTCATCACCGATCTCACCTTTGCTTCATTATTTTTGCGCTCCTCTCCTTCGCATCGGTTATATAAGACGACCCGATGCGATTCCCGCAATTTCACTCATTATTTTTCTGTCCCCTCGAGGCAGACACCAAAAAAAAATCAACTAATATCTACACAATTTCCCCAATTGATTTATACAATCACAATCCATTTACAATAGCCAGAGTCATAGCAAAATCGAATTTCCACTTTTATTAATAAAACATAACAGTTTTATTAATTTTATTCAAAAATTATATCAAATATTAAAATTGTCATATTTTATAAATTTGTATATTATTACATTTGAAGCAAAATTTCATAAACTGAATTTCCAAATTTATGTTTCACACTTTTACAAAATTTAATAAATTACAAAAGATTTTTCAACTATTAAATTCACATAGATTCAAAATATTGTATAAACTTAATAAAAATTTAGTTGTTTTTCAGACTTTTATATCAAATTTTAAATTGTCATTACCATCTTTATATTTTATAAATTTTTATATTATCACATTTAAACAAAATTTCATAAAGTGATTTTTCACAATTTTCAATGTAAACTAATTTGTTTCACACTTTTACAAATTTAATAAACTACAAAACATTATTCAACTAATAAAATGCACATACATTCAAAATATTGTACAGACTTAGAAAAAAGTACAGACTTTTTGTAATTTGAAAATATTTTAATTTTAAATTTTACTTTTATGATTTTATCACCGATTTATACAATCCATTTACAATAGTCGAATTTCCACTATTATTAATTAAACTTAACAGTTTTATTAATTTTATTAAAAAATTATATCAAATATTAAAATTTTCATATTTTATAAATTTGTATATTATTACATTTACATTTGAAGCTAAATTTCATAAACTGAATTTCCAAAATTTATGTTTCACACTTTTATAAAATTTAATAAATTACAAAACATTTTTCAACTACTAAATTCACATAGAGTGTATAAATAAGAATTTAGTTGTTTTTCAGATTTTTATATCAAATTTTAAATTCTCATTAGCATCTTTATATTTTATAAATTTTTAAATAATTTGGATTTATTGAGTTTTATTATTTTCGTTTTAAATTAAAATTTTATGAGTTTGGTTTAAATTCGTTCATTGTTTGATGTTGTTTTACGATCAATTGTTTTAATTGACTCGTGGATCAATGTGATCTATTGATTCGTTCAATCAATTTCTAAATACATTAATTGAAAAAACTTATTTTTATATAAAGTAAATTATTAATTAAATGAATGTATACATTTGATAATTAAGTGTAAGAAAATCATGAGAATGTAAAGTTTATTATTATTTAGTACAAAAATGATTTTTTTATGCAATAATGCAAAATTAATTGTATGTTGTTAAAAGAAAAAGAGACATATTGTAATTGTAAGATTTACAACTTGTTAAAGATATTAATTTTAATGCACACTTAATGTGTTTTATTATGCATGGTAATTGGTAAACCTCTGTTTAAGTTAAGTGCTTTATTTATAAAATAATTTTAGTTGATAAAATCATAAAAGTAAAATTTAAAATTAAATATTTTCAAATTACAAAAAGTCTGTACTTTTTTCTAAGTCTGTACAATATTTTGAATGTATGGAATTTTATTAGTTGAATAATGTTTTGTAGTTTATTAAATTTGTAAAAGTGTGAAACAAATTAGTTTACATTGAAAATTGTGAAAAATCAGTTTATGAAATTTTGTTTAAATGTAATAATA
>NW_017098056.1:0-867 GCF_001412225.1 Nicrophorus vespilloides
TTTATTTTATTTTAACAGAATCTAAGCAATTAAATTTGATAACAATTTATTGAATTAAATAAAAAAATAATAATATTGATTTAAGCTACTAATTGAAATACTAGTCTTGTCTACCACTTGTATTGATGTTGGTATTCTTGCTGCTTTACTGGTACATGAACTGGGTATGGTACTTCTTTTTCTACTGGATACGGTACTTCCTTGTAGACTGGGTAAGGCCTATCGACTGGTACTTTGACTTCGTAAGGGATTGGCTTCTCCACCTCACAGGTACCTTTCTTTCGACGGTGTACGGGGCCGGCACTGGTACTTTGACAGTGTATGGAACGGCTTTCGGTACTTCGACTGGGTATGGTTTATCGACTGGTACTTTAACTTCGTATGGTACTGGTTTCTCAACTGGGTATGGGACGTGCTTCTCTACAGTTACGTGGTAAGCCTTTGGAACGTGAACGGTGTATGGTTTGTAGACTGGTACTTTCACCTCGTAAGGGATTTTCTTCTCAACGGTGTATGGTTGTGGTACTGGTATTTCGACCTTTACAGTGTATGGTACTTTCTTCTCGACGGTGTACGGTTGTGGTACTAGAACTTGCACTGGATAAGGTACCTTCTTTTCTACGGTGTACGGTTTTGGTACGTGAACTTTGACTTCGTACGGCCTTGGTACTGGTACTTGAACTTCATAAGGAATCTTCTTGACAACTTCGTAAGGTTGTGGAACGTAATATGGTACTTTGATGTATTCCTTCACAGTGTAAGGCACTTTCTTCTCGACAGTATAAGGTTGTGGTACCGGTACTTTAACCTCGTACGGTACTCTCTTTTCCACAGTGTAAGGCACGTGTTTCTCAACCGTGTATGGAA
>NW_017098056.1:878-1958 GCF_001412225.1 Nicrophorus vespilloides
ATTGTGTCCACGTCCTTCGTAGTTTCCTAAATCCGACAATCCTCGTTTCTCCAGCATCTTACCCTCCTTCACGGTTGAACCCGCAGCTAGGGCGCAGCCAACAAGCAGAGCGCTAACGTATATCTGCAAAGCAATTACAATTAATTAATTGAAATACGGTTGTTAAATAAATACACTTACAAACGCCTTCATGTTCGGAGGAGACTTGGATGTGTTCTGACTAAGGAGCCAGACGGACGGTCTTTTTATATCGGACTACATCAATTACCTTTCCTTAATTACGTAGTCTCAGACACCGTGACGTGCCGTTAAACATCGCGCCTATCCAAGGAATATTTCGGTTAAATGCTTATCCAATTGGAAAATTGAATCAGTATTCAAGAGTGATGTGCAATTAACTGTACGCGCCGTTTTAATTACTGAACTGTGAGGCATCAAAGTGTTTTAATGCAGACTTTGATTGAATTATCAATAGGAAATGACAACATCTGGATTTCAATTAGCGGATTTCCAAGTTAATAATTCGAATAAACGATTCAAAACAATAGACAATTTTCCTAGAATATTAAAAAAAACATACTTATTTAGATTAGATATCAGTGTTTCCCAAACCTTTCTAGAATTATAATGCCCTCTGTGTAAGAGATACATAATTTAGTATACTTCACTGAAGAGTGAATGGACATGGGTCCCATATTGGGCAAAAATGAGATAGATTGTATTTTTGATCAAAATATACTGGACATAATATCAAAATTATATCCAATTAAATTAGTAATAACTCAAATTATCAAGTTAGAAATTGAAGAGAAACAATCAGTTTTCTAAAAATTATGAACGTAAATATTATAATTTGGTTCTTTGATTTCTACTAGAGCAGTAATTGTCAACCTTTATACCGTGAAGGGTTCTCAAATGTATTGGAAGAAGATCATTAAATCATCGTGATCTATCTAGATCAGAGGTTCCCAAACTTTCGTAGACCCCTTGCCATGTTTTTCGGTTTTGTAAATTTATTATTTATATTGTGATATCTTTATAATTATTAAGATCTTTACTCTGAGACTGCGCGTATGCTTG
>NW_017098057.1:0-2333 GCF_001412225.1 Nicrophorus vespilloides
AAAATTCAATTGAATCGCTTCAACAGAAAATACATCAAAATGTTTCGTAATTACAGTTGTTGTTGTGTGCGAAAGTTGGCGTTGGAACAGAGAAATATGTCAGAGCTGTTTCTTTTTTTTTTTCGTCGAAATCCTCCACGAAACGCTCGTTAAGTGCGCATTGCCGTCTTCATCCGAGTAATTAAGGACACACATTTTTTTTATTAGTTTAAATAAATTGCGAGTTATATAAATTTTGATGTATTTCTGATCAAGGATGATGCAAAAATTTTATACTACCTATCGAATCGCGTTACCCGTGCGCGACGCGTCCTCATCGTAAAACGGTAATCCACGCAATATTCGCAAATTTTTATACAAGTAAAATTTTTATTGCTGCATAAACCGTAGTTGCGAAATTTCCAATTAAAACTGAGAGCGTCGTAACGTTAATTTTTTTTGTTTCATTCATTTGTTTATGCGTTAATTTCCAATTGAAATTAGTTCACTTATTCTTGTGTGTTTTGTTTGGAGTATGAATATGAGGTTGTCATTTTGTTAAATTACTATGGAAACGTTAACTTAATGAAGTAATTTCTGCAAAAGTTGTCAAATGACGAATGTGAAATAGTTTTGTTTCGAAATTAAAATGGTTTTGACGTCAATCTGTCAAATCTCATAAATGTGAAACAGTTGAAATTAGAATAAGCAATTGACGTTCATCCTAGGTTCGAATTGTAAACTGTGACTGAGTGGTTGAGTTATTGCGGAGATGATTTTGGACGTGAATCGTTTCGGATTCGGGTAAATGGCAGGTAAACAGGATTGTTATGTCGGGATTCCGGCTGTCAGAAGTGTTGAGAGAGGGAGAGAGGAGATGGGTTGAGAATACGAGAAAGATTTGCGAACGCTGCGCCGAGTGGTTTTCGGGGTCAAATCGATCGCCGCGGGGCCGAAGAAAGAGATGAACTCTTCGCGTGGGCAGAAGACGAAACGACAATTTCTTCATCCACATAAAAAAAAGCAGAAGGAATTTCTTTGGGCCGTCGTAAAAAAAAAACAAATTAATTATGAGTCTATTGTGTGAGGTAGTTAGGACTCTGCGATCATCCACCATTTGCCCTGAATTAGGACGCGCCGATGTCCGTCCGTGTGGAGTGGGGTTGGGGAGAGGAGGGTTTGGAATTGAAACGGTTCATTTTAGCACGAAGAGTCGCTCGTTTCATTACACAAATTACACAATGCACCAAAGCAAATATTCATTATAAACAGTCATTAACGTAACGCAATTTACAATAGAATTATTAATATTACAAATTAAACGTCAAAATAGTGTCAATTATTATGAAATGACACAATTTTGACGTTTCATAAACGCCGCTTTTTTGTTTTGTTACCATTGTTCTTCGATTGACAAGTAATATCATTAATCATTACAATGTGACATCAAATGAAACGTCAATATTTTGTTTTGCTGCCATGTTGTTTTCTTTCATCTAGGTTAGATAAGTTTGACAAGTGACAGGTGTCACAAATACGGATATTAATCATTAAATATTAATGAGACGATTGTACAAGTACCTGGTGTCACAACTATGAATATTAATCATTACAATGTGACATCTAATGTCAACGTCAATATTTTGTTTTGCTGCAATTTTGTTTTCTTCCATCTAGGTTAGGTAAGTTTGACAAGTGACAGGTGTCATAAATACGGATATTAATCATCAAATATTAACGAGACGGTTGTACAAGTACCAGGTGTCACATATATGAATATTAATCATTACAATGTGACATAAAAAGAAACGTCAATATTTTGTTTTGCTGCCATTTTGTTATCTTCCATTTAGGATACATAAGTTTGACAAGTGACAGGTGTCACAAATACGGATATTAATCATCAAATATTAACGAGACGGTTATACAAGTACCAGGCGTCACATATATGAATATTAATCATTACAATGTGACATCAAATGAAACGTCAATATTTTGTTTTACTGCCATTTTGTTTTCTTCCATTTAGGTTAGGTAAGTTTGACAAGTGACAGATGTCACAAATACGGATATTATTCATCAAATATTAATGAGTCGGTTGTACAAGTACTAGGTGTCACAAATATGAATATTAATCATTACAATATGACATCAAATGAAACGTCAATATTTTGTTTTGCTGCCATTTTGTTTTCTTCCATCTAGGTTAGGTAAGTTTGACAAGTGACAGGTGTCACAAGTACAAATATTAATCATTACAATGTGACATAAAATGAAACGTCAATATTTTGTTTTGATCCTATTTTGTTTCCTTCCATCTAGGTTAGGTAAGTTTGACAAGTGACAGGTGTCAG
>NW_017098058.1:0-3403 GCF_001412225.1 Nicrophorus vespilloides
TTTCGTAGTTATAAGTATTGGATTTAAATGTTAAAAATTATTCCAATCGTTTTATAATATTCTTGAAAATAAAAAATAATTTTAACAACTTTTTCAACATTATTGAACTAATTTTATTAACCCTCGAGCGGCGCCGTTTAATTCAATATAAGCAAATTATTGTATTTGTTTATATTGATTATAAATGTTCCTCTTTGGAAAAAATACTGAATGTAATTCACATCTCGCAAATTAAAGATAAATCTATTAACGTCCTCGCAAGTTATTGTATACCCAACACAAGTGGAGGACTTGTGAATGACTCCACTCCCATTCAATTTATGCAAATATTTGTACACATTCATTATGTTTGCTACAGCTAAAATTAAGCGGCTTAAGTAAAATACCAATGCGAAAAAGAAAAAACATACGAAATAACTGTAAGCATATTTATGTCAAAAACTCTAAGCTTTACTTTGAATAATTTATTTTAGATGTATGCCGAAATTTAGACACTTTTTCTGTGCGTTTTTTTAACCGAATATTACCACGCTTCTCTTTATGATGGGAAAATAGTATAATGCTTTGTGCCGTAAAATATTTATGCTCGTTAGAATTCTACGAAAGAATGAAGGAAAACAATTCTAGGGCTTTTTATGATTTTTAATTCACATAAAAAAAATTAAGTAATATACATATACAAAAATACGCGGCCATCAGGTCGGACAAGTAATATTGGCGGCGCCGTAAATATACTATATTTTTTGGTATATTTGAAATGTTTTGTAACTTTTTGTATTTTGTGTAATTTGTTAAATAAAATAGTAAAAATACTAATCCTGTAATTTCTGTGGAACTTCAAATAAATGGACTATCCGCTTAATCGGGACAAAATGTACTAGTCCCGATTAAGCTGATTCACCTGTATTTGAAATGTTGAAAATAATTTAAGTTCATGTATAGCTTAACTTATTTCTGCATTTTTATATTAAATTTACATTATAAATTATCTTATTTATACCATTTTTTGTGACCGGCTGATGATGACAAAATATTTATTATCAATAATCATAGAGAGTGGTATAAGATTTTGGTGGCAGTGATTGACATTTCAGGAGCAACAAAAACTTAATGTTATTTTCTTTTTACGTGAAAGTAATTGGTACATATTTTTCATTACGGGAATATCCACATATCCATTACCCAAATTATATGCAATTTATCATTAATTTACAAATACAGGTATACAACTCCCGGACTTACGAACGTTCATGATTTCTAATATGCAATAAGAAGCATTTTTGCTGTGTTATATTTTTATACAAAGTACTTTTTAGATCGTTTTTTTACATTTCCTTCATTTTATTTTCTTCCAGTTTTCAAATGGGTAAGTATTTTGTTTATTTTAATCAATTTTTTCAAATTTATGCAGTCAGTAATATGGAATTTAACATACATAAAAGTAAAAACCTTGAAAAATGAATCAAAAAAGTTGTTGAAACAATAATAATAACAATCGCAATCGACCTGTCGAATTTTGGTCGCGAACAGTTGAAAAACAGATTATTTACAGTAAAAAGAGACAATAAACTTAATTTCAATAATAATGATCTATTACTGAACTATTTAAGTAATGTCTCAAGAACAGACATTTTGTCCGTCCTTAGGATATACATTCAAACTAGTATCTTATTTATCGATACATTTTTACTGTGTGATAAAAAATATTATTATTAAATTTTGAATTGGTTATTTGATTAGAATAAAAAATAATAACTACTTATATCTTACCTAGCTTAGCTGATTTTTAAAACTCTTCGTACCGCTCGTATACCTGGTAAGAAAATAAGATTATCACCTAAGAAAAAAAGGTAACCTCTATAATAAATACTTATTGTCTTTTTAGAGAGAAATATATTATCTTAAAGTTTTTACTTGTTTTTATTTATATTATAGTTTTATTGATGGCGGTGAATATAAAAGCTTTTTTTCAAATTCACCGTCACGACAATTCACAAGTTTTATTATATATGCAATATATTTTTTCTTATGCAGTTCGGGTGAAAGACAAGTGGTATACGTTTTATTAATATTTCCTTCCTTTCTCATTCCATTCTTATCTTTTCAGTTTCTTTCCTGTAGCAGTCGAGTGCGGACGTATCTAGTGTTGGAGGAGGGATTAGGACGACACATAAACATTCAGGTTGTGGTTTCTGGGATCTTACTAGAGTGTGTTTGAAGCCTGATTGGGGATTTACGTGAGAAGCACATGGGTATTGTTATTATATATTTTCATTATCGTGTAATAATTTTATTATATTAATTGAAATCTTTAATTTAGAATATAAAAAATGGCAGCGAAAGTTTAATTTCGTCAAAATATATTTTAACCATCAGTGATTTTCTTTGGTCGAAAAAGGACAAATATTTTTTTTTTAAATAAATAAATAATAAATTTGTGTTAAAATTCTTCCACATAACCATTTTACGACGTGCTTAGAAAATGTGAATAATTTTTGTAATTTTTTTTAGAGATCTACTTTTCAAAATATTTTCTATCATCCTAATTTCTGATTTATATCATAAGTCTGGCAATAATCTTCGTGGCGACATCAGAGCAGAACTCCGAGGGTCATAAATATCGCAACCTCGAAGCGCCATTGAGCGATGCAACTGCTTACCAGACGCATAAAAAACAGACGATGAACGAACTCGAAAAATGTTTACAGACCAGACATATAAAAAAGCCGATACATGAATTTGCAAAACAATCATGACTCGGCTACTTTTTCTACTAGACAATGACTGATACATAATAAATTAGTCAGATAAGATACGATTCTGCATGTTTCGAATGCACTTTTACTATTGCTATCATTTATTTTCAACACTAAAGAAAATAGTGGTAAAAACATCTATAGTCATTGGGATTTAAAAAAATGTATAACGTACATGAAGAACTCTTACGATGCTCTATTTAAGGGCGAATTACTGAAACAATGCCGTAAAGTCGTAAACGATTTCTATAATATGGTATGGTATGTATGTCTACTCTTTACAAAATTATTATTGTATACATGCATTTTCAGATGGAATAAATGAAGATGCTTTCGCTTTCATTGCTTATATACCTTAAAATGGGTATACAACAGTTCGGACCAAACATTGATCAATGTATCGATAAAATAACCGGCCTCAAGCAAAAACTTTTAAATTAATTATGAGTATTTTAAATATTATTTCTTTGGCGAAAAATGTAAGTCTTTCATACTTATACGTTAACAAATATTTATTTCATAACTTACTATACGCAAAAGGACTACGACAAATTGCGCTGTATATGTATATTAGAGCAATAAATTATGTTTATTATTTATTAAACCATTTCTATTTTTTCATTAATTTAAATGAAATTGTTATTGTA
>NW_017098058.1:3415-5947 GCF_001412225.1 Nicrophorus vespilloides
TACTGTAATAGATGTTGTGAGGCATGTGCAACAATGAACAATAACACTCCCCTCAAAGAGCAGACGAATGCAACTTAACTTGCACTTTATGGTACGTATGTAGCACGCCAAGACAAAATGAATTCAATTGAAGTACTGAAATCGACAAAAAAGTTTAAATAAAATTTTCTAGGCAATCTTGATTGGAGAGGCTAGTCCTAGCGATCTATAAATAACTATTTCCTACTTATAATTTACAATAGCCTAAGTAATATTTTTTGATGGATTGTTACTGAGACTATCGGAAGTATAACAGTCAACAGATTTTGAAAAAAATCATTATTAATAATCCTAATGTATAAGTAAAACTCTTTATTTGATTACTGAGGTTAATCACGATTTTAACTATTTTGCAAGATGCAAAACATTATCTTATGCAGCGCATATCACGCTCAAATAATTTGCATTTTATTGGCAAATTATATTTAGAAAAACACAACCTCACTGCTTTTTGCTGCGTCCTTCATAATATTTGTTGATTTTTATTTGATTTTATTTTTATAAAACATATGCTTAAGTAATTTAGTCTTAATATTCTATGTGCATCCTCAACTATAACAATGGATGATTTCTAATATTATGAAATTGAGTGATGATTATATGGAGGTGCAGCAACAGAATCAAAGAGTTGTCACTAATCTAATTTTCATTAACGTAATGTAAAAAGGAACCAATAACATATATTCAAAATCATTTTATAATAAAATTATGAATGACCTAAGTAAACAACACTTATATTATATTAAATAATTGTCTATTAATACCAGTGTAAAATCATCCAATATAATAATCTAAAAATTAAATATGCATATATATCTTTTGATAATTGAAATTAGGGCATTTCCGTACTTCAGTTACAACTTACCAACTTCTTTCCCATGCACATACGGTGAAATCTCTAATTGCCAAAATGTATGCTTATATAAATATTGATGTTTACCGAATGTGTATGTTTACATTTGTATTTGTCGACAATATTTAAATGTTCTTCTTTTAAATCAGTAAACACATATTATAAAGATCTATACGAAATTACAACACGGACGCTCGTCTCATGAATATTTAAACAGAAATAGGCGACGCGGAACAATAAACCCCGGAGTTCGAAACTATTTGCTTGTTGCTGTTGTTGTTCGATTCAATTTAGTGTTCGCTAACTGTTTGGTATTAGAGATGATACCCTCCACCCACTGGGTCATTCGGGATGTTTTTTTGAATTATTCGGGGGGTCGCAAATTTTTTTTTTATGAAAAAGGGGTCGCGAACCAAAACTTTGGGATAAGTGAATACCACTTAAAAAACAAAATGGTTCATATTTGGAGCTAAAAAAACGTTTATTTTCTTTAAACATTTTAATAATTATTATTGAATAATGAAATTTAACAGTTTTATAGTGTAACAAAATGCCAATATTTTTAAATCGATTCAAACGCAAACCCTTAAGTATATCGATATATGAAAAAATAACGGTTCATATTCATAATATTAGAATAAAATTAGAAAGTAATATAAACTGGATTTGGTTACAAAAACGCGATTTATATTTTATAATTTATGGTTGCATTAAATAGTATTATTTTAACTTATTTTTAATTTTTATTTCTTCATCTGACCAATAAATTGTATATATTGAAAAATAAATATTAAAATCTACTTATTAATTGGGTCTATATCGAAATCCTGACAACCGAAATCCCGTCAATCAAATTCCCGACAACCATAATCCCGACTTTATCGAAATCCCTACAGTATCTTTTATTAAAATTTCTACAATGACACTTTTAAATTATTCTGGAGTATAGTCACCATCTACGACATTTTTTAACTTGAAAATAAAATAATATTTTTATTAGAAAAAGTAAACAAAACTCTTTATAAAAGAGAGAAAATAGAGAACAAAAAACGTTTTCAGGACATTATTTTTACGCTTATGGTAGGGAAAAATATATCAGCTTGCGCCTCCGGCCATCCCTTTTATAACGGGTCGTTCGCGCCGCGGCTCCTTTGAACATCTTCCTTCGATGCGCCGCAGGGCTCGCAAGTCTACGGGGTGCAAAAAATCAACCACAACCACACAACCTAAAAGAATATACCGACATTTCTATTTTAAATAAAACTAGAAATTTTAAATAGCGGAACGACATAATTTCATTGAGACATTTAATATGAATATCTTTCAGTATCCTTCATCCAACTTTCGTTCCTTGCAAGATTTTTTTAGTAAATCCTATCAAGTCAATCAAAACAATTAATAATGTGGTGCTCACCCCAGCCCGCTAATATGACGTCACCTACAAGCCCGGTACGGTGCGCCCCACTCCAGCCCGCAGCTGGTATTCCGTGAAGGTCTGATAAGGGCTCTACCTAGTTAGGGTATATAAGCGCTTCCGCTACTCTTGTGTCTTAATAACATGTAAGTTTCTCTGTATTATCTCGTGTGTATTCTCTGTGTTGGCCCTCGAGGCCTCGGAAACATCACTATACTGTAAGAAC
>NW_017098058.1:5972-7978 GCF_001412225.1 Nicrophorus vespilloides
GTAATAGATGTTGTGAGGCATGTGCAACAATGAACAATAACACTCCCCTCAAAGAGCAGACGAATGCAACTTAAGTTGCACCGTATGGTACGTATGTAGCACGCCAAGACAAAATAAATTCAATTGAAGTACTGAAATCGACAAAAAAGTTTAAATAAAATTTTCTAGGCAATCTTGATTGGAGAGGCTCGTCCTAGCGATCAATAAGGGCATTGGGAGGCCATTTAAACAAATCAAACAATAACCCCAATGGCGTGACTGGCTATTGCGCCGCCGCCGATAGATGGAAATAAAAGAGTATTTCAATTTGAAGCGGATAAATGCTTCGTAAAAAATGAGCATTGTAATTGAATCCAAAACCAATATCCAATAAGGTAAAATCGTTGACGTTTTTTTCAAACAACGACCGCCATCTATACGTGAGGATGGGTACTTCTGGGATTACCCTCGTACAATATATTAAAGAAAATACATATGTATATGACTTATCATAGACACTATTTATACTTTGTTTTGTTGCCAAATGTCTAGTCACTTTCTCCTAAGAACAATCAAATCTTGCCAAAGTCATTTAACAATACACCAAGTGCATTTGTAATAAACAGGTCCAATTATAGTAAGAAATAAAATATGTATATTAAAGGAATTTTACTTAACTTTATAAAGAAATATTGATTTTTATTATACAAACAAAAAAACCTTTAACTAATTATAAACAAATGAAATACATCTACAAATTAGATTTATTTTTCTTTCTGGACTTTTCTTCACCCTGGACAGTAGTTTTCTTAGTCTCTTTATTTTCAGCAGCCTTTTTTGGATAACCTCTTTTGTAGACTCAAACTTGTCCTCAGCTAAGTGTGTCTCCTTTTTTTAGAATCAGGTTTTTAATGATCATCTACTTCCTCATCCTTCATCACTTTCTTCTCTCTTCCTTCTTGAAATTATGTTGGAAAAGGTGTTGTAGTTGTGGAATGTGGAGTTGTAACATGCATTTTTTTAAATATTAATGAAAATATTAAATAATCAGGGATAGTCATAACATACACATGCACATTATATAATAGTTAAACAAAGTTAAAATTGTCAAAATGATTATATAAATTATAAATGAATTAAGATAATATTTACGATTCTTTTTTTTATCTTGGGATTTATATTGATACGTAAACTTGGATTAAATTGTGAAACAAAAAACAAAGGCAATCTGTTGTACATAAATGTTTATACTAGTCATAACAAGGGTGGAAAAGTGTCCCATTAAAAAGTTTGTATGTTACGAGTTCTGGGATTCCCGTAAATATTAACAAATCTCATTTGTAATTCATTAACATTTTTTTAATATATTCTCTCCTTCTTCTTTTTTTCCACTTGGTATTTTACTTCTTGTTAGTGGCGCCCTTCGATTGACGTACGTTAGTGTTAGGAGACCTGTCAACGCTATTCAGTTTCGATTTATTTGGGTAAATACATCTACCTCACAAACAAATAGGGCACATCGTGTATGAGCAGGAAAAAAATAGTTATCCTATGTTTCCACTATCGTTGTTTTATCATGTCTTTCTGGTTGGTTAAGTGGTGACGCGTAGAACGAAGTTAGAGGGAACGGAAGAAAGGGAAAAAATGTGAAAATCATCGAAAATAAACTGAGATTGATGAATGATATTTCGTGCGATGTTTCTTACGTAAACGCGTGTTCAGTGCGTTGAACAGACACAGACACGTTTTGATTTTGAAATTTCACATTTTAGTGATAATACATTTTGTTATACTTCCGATAGTCTCAGTAACAATCCATCAAAAAATATTACTTAGGCTATTGTAAATTATAAGTAGGAAATAGTTATTTATTTATAATCAATAAGAATAAGTTTTGGTTCATTAGCATTAATAGTAGTATATTTTATTATATATTTTAATAGTTTCTTTCAATTTCGAATGCGTTTTACAGCCAAATAGATGAAACCAAAGGAATGTGTGAATACTCTGTATATTCCCCAAACATT
>NW_017098059.1:0-9788 GCF_001412225.1 Nicrophorus vespilloides
TGTTTGGGGAATCTAGCATGTATCGATATATTAATGTGGCTTTAGCCGTTTGGCTGTAATTCGTGTTCAAAGTTTAAAAATGCTCGAAAAAGCAGTGTTTTTATATTTCATAGATTTACTCGAAAACTAAAATACATAGTATGAATTCAAAAGATGCATATGAAAGCTGAATGTTTGGGGAATCTAGCAAGTATCGATATATTACTGTAGTTTTAGCCGTTTGGCTGTAATTCGTGTTTCTTTTATGAAAGGGGAGGCGCCAAATGATTACATACTTTTGAGGGAGGCGTAGTAACTTACTACAGATTCAATATGCAAAGGAATATTAAAATGCATATGGAGTGAATGCACCATCTCTTATAACCATAAATCTTATAACCATAGTTTACAATAAGAATAAAGAATAATTGAATAAAATTTAAATAAACTCATGTGAAATTTTATAAGATTCAACTCTGATTTCAGCATAACAATAGATTTATAATTTTCTTATTTTTGGAAATTTATAATATTTACTTTACTGTAATTGTAATTGTAATTTACATAAATTTGTGCAAGAAAAACCTTCTTGTGTAAGAAAATATATTAGAGTGTTTTCTTTCATTTGCAGCATGTCGACAGATGGAATTCGGTGTGCAAGCAATCTTCGGTCCGTCGGATCCCATCCTCGGGGCGCACATTCAGAGCATTTGCGAAGCGCTGGACGTCCCCCACGTGGAGGCTCGCGTCGACTTCGAACCTGTCTCAAAGCAGTTTTCCATTAACCTGCATCCGAGCCAGGAGTACATGAATAGGGCGTTCAAAGATTTGATGACGTTCCTGAATTGGACCAAAGTCGCGATAATTTACGAGGAAGACTACGGTAAGACCAACGAATCCAACACAATTACAAATTTCGATCGATTCGCACAAAAAAAAAAGAAAATTCAAATCCGACACGTTTCATAATTGAAAATGAATAAAACATATAAGGAAATCTTTCTAGATATATTTTTTTCGCAATCGGTAATAAATTAAAGATATTTTTTTTTTTCGATTAAACCGATATATTCATGGGATCCGCGGATTCCGATCAAATATTCATCACTCCAATTTATTTTCGCAATTAATAACATTTCTTTCGCTTCTTCTCTCTTTAATTTCCAATTTCTTTCGCTCGCGTTTCCAACAGAATATAAATGAAATATTTACATCGATCCTCTTTCGAAAAAAAAAGGGACGCGCACTCAATTAGTACGTATTTAATCGAAGATCCCAATTCTTATTTACCAGGAAAATCGTAACGGAAATGAATAAATAAATAACTGATTAATTTTTCATTTAGTCCCGCTGGTAGGGGGAAAAGGTTAGCTCACCTACCGATCTTTACTAATCTGTTACATAAGTAAATTACGAAGCTTTATTTACACATATATTTCCTATTATTTTTTAGTTTATTTAAGTAGACAGGCTTTTGATTTTATTTACTTTATTATTTCTTTAAATAATAAAATCATCGCTGCATGAAAAGATGATGATTAGTTTGTAAACTGTTTTTGGATGAAATCGAATCTTCACTTCCTCGAAATTTGTCTTATATTGAACCTGGTTTTTTGTGCGCAATCGAAGCAAAAGACTGCGGCAAAATTAGATTGGAGAACGTCGCGAAACGGTGGAAAGGACGGATGGAAAAACCGCGATGCAATTTGTCATTGCCTCAGTCCCTTTTTTAAGTGCTTTCGATACAATGATTCTACTGTTGCCTAAACACTCCTCCCCGGGTTCGAGATAATACGTCTGTTTCCCCCCCAATCGCTTAAGCTTGCGACGAAGACGAACAACAACAAAAAATAAAGAAAATCAACTTCTCCGATTTGCCATTTAATTTCTTCCGTTACTGTCTCCGACGTCCCCCAACGCAATATCGGAGATTACGTAAAGTTGCAAAAATTCGAGGCGACATTTCCTAATTTTTTTGCAAGATAATTGCATTTTACTTATTCTCTTTTTATATATTGATTTTGTTCAATAAAAAACTAACGTTAATTAAAATTATAATATAATTAATTTAAAGTTGGAACATAAAAATCGCAAGGATAGAAAAGTTTCGACACAAATGATGGTCACAAATCACTTAACTTTATCGATCATCAAATGAAATAATGAAACATTTCGTACCTTTCCGGTAAGTGTTACTTGTTGTTGCCGGAGAAAAGAAAACTTTCTTGTTTCACGTGGCACTTGTTCGAGCGACAAGTTTCTCCAGCGTCGAAATGAGGTGGCTGGGAGGCATAAGGGGGATGAGTGTTTTGGCTCTCGGCAGCAAGTGGTATACTCTCGTCGAAACGTTATTGAAAGTAAATATTTCTGTTCCGTGCAATCGAAGTTTTCCAGATTTTCCAGATTTCCTTGAAAGGAACGCGTGTAGGTCCTTTCTCTGTATATATTTATGTATGTATATATATAAGTGTGTGTATTTGTGCAGAGGAAAGGAAATGGGGGAGCGAGAAAAGGAAATTGCAGAATGCATTTCCAAACTCTCACTCCTCTCAGTTTTTCCATATCGGAATTACGCTTCTATTTCCCTGCAAGAACACAAAAAGAAACAAATTGACACCGGAATTACTTGCTTATCAATGCGATACAAACCATAGACCACTTCTTTTACGCGAATATCGCACAATAGAAACATGTAAATAAGATAGGTAGAATTCTGCTCTGTTCTTCAGATTTTCGTTATTAATTTTAAAGTAGATTTGTTACGTTTTATTTTTTCAAATTATTTTATTTTCAATTACTTAATTTGTTTTGTCAATGCTACATCTACGTTTTTAAATCATCTATTTAAAAAAAAAACTTTATGATTACCATAGAAACAATATATATGTAACTTTTGTAACGATTGAAATATAAATGAAATAAAGGTATGGTAATCATGGAAACCATTTAGTTTACAAACATTATATAAGTTTAGCATCAAATTGATCCAAGAATGACTATAAATTAAACAATTGAAATATGTATTAGTCATGGAAATAATATATTATGAATGAAATTAGACTAAATTTTATATCGTAGATGTGGCAGTGATACTAATTAATTTAAATAGTTTTTGGATGTGGGTTTTCGGTGCATGCATCCTATCGATCCAATGGTTCTAAAGCGCTTTAGTTTACGTAACTTTTTTTTACGAAAGTTCCAACGTGTTTTATGTGTGAAGTTCGGTGCATTAAATATCGTATTTTTGGTAGGACTGTTCAAGCTGCAGGAATTGGTGAAATCTCCGGCTTCGGCGAGGACGGAAATGTACATAAGACAGGCGGGACCAACAACTTACAGACAAGTTTTGAGAGAAGTTCGTCAGAAGGAAATCTACAAGTTAATCGTGGACACCAATCCGAGAAACATACAGCAATTCTTCAGAGCTGTAAGTACATTTGTTAACAATTACATTTCGTAAAAATATTCTAATTAGAAAAGATGTTAACATCTTTTTCAATTGTAAACAAACAGTTTATAACAAAGCGTGTATACATATAGACTGAACTGATTCCGGCTGCAAGTATCTATCCAATTTAATACTGCAGAGTGAATGAAGTTAATTGAAAATTTTGTTTATAGTGCACCAATAGCGAACCGATGTTTGCGTGTTCGTCCATTAACGATTCTTGTTTATTTATCAACGCGCATAAATACAGAATAAGTTACCAAACCGAAACAAAAACAATTTTCTCTATAAGATTTAATGCATTATTATTATTTTGATATTGATATGCAACAATCAGTTGATTTTCGTTAATACATTTGTAAAAACTATAAAATATTTCAAGTATGCAATACATCGGTATTATTGAATCTACTTGGAAATTCCGTTGCAAAAGCAAATTGTGGTAAGCTGAAGGATGTGTGCGCGTTCTTTGATCCTGGAAAAGGAGCAAGGCAGACGTCACCCTAAGGAGCTTTACTTGTGTCAACGAGCATCCACTGCGGCGATATTTTCATTTCCGAAGCGAGGTGGTGCAAATCCCCGCAGAACGTCTAACAAACTACATACTCATCCACTGCGAATCACAATAATATTGGTTTGCAAAACGAGAAGAAAACAAGAAAAAAATCTAATGAAAAGAATAAAAGTTTTGTTATATAACTATGAGAAATTATAATTTATGTTTTATTTAATTGATAAAATCTCTGAAAACCTAAAAATATCATTTTTATCTTCTTCAAAATAAAATTAAAAGTTTTTCTTATAATGGACAAAGTTAAAAAATCATTCTAAATTCTTTACTTCTAATATCACAATAACAAAATAATTGTAGAAGTATTGCAAGAAAGTGTATAACAAGAATATGAGAAATGACGATGGGATATAACAATATGCTGAAAAGGTTCGGTGCGAATATAAATAAAATAGGGAAACAATGTGATTTGCACGGTTCTCGACGAGGACGGAAAGGTCAGAAACATAAAGCAGATTTATGCCCTTTTCGCGCTGAATCCTAATACGGGAAATAGAATAACATATTCTGCGAATTAACATTACTGCCGTTTCCTACCGTCTGTCGACAAAACATATAGACACACAAACACATCATAAAAAAATAAATGAAATTGCATCAACCTTTTGCACAGCTTCTATTTATTTCGAGATGGAAATGTGCTTTTCTTTTTTTTTTGTTAAAGTTTCATCTAGTCACTTCATATGAGATTCACATTGAAAACTTTCATTTCCTGTCTTGAATTATTTTGTTTATAAAATGGATATTTTCAAATAATATACGTAAATAGTCACAAAGAGTAATGTAATTATTTATACAAGGTGGCGCAAAAGTAATGTCATATTTTGAATTGGCTGCCATTTTTGTAGATGGCGTCAAATGTCACAGTGCTTTGACATTTATGATGTAGTTATATAGTGAATTAGTTGTCAATAAGCCATGGAGTGATACACACCTCAAGAACTAGTGGATTTATTGTTTCTTCTTATTTGACAAAATTTTAGTCTGTCATTTTACTGTCTTTTTGTTTGTTTGACTTATATTATTTAGTTTAGATAATAAATATTTTAGAAGAATAAACATATATAATCGAGAAGAATAATATTGGGTTGGCTAGAAAGAAATTTCGGTTTTCACAAATAGAAGTTGTCAGATAAACTTCTTTATCGAACAAAATGGAAAATATATTTATTAAAATAATATTAATATCTTAATAAGGATAATTACACTTTAATGACTAATTAGTTAGTAGCAACTGCAGTTTTCACGAAATTCCTGAAACAACATCAGATACTCATGTTCTCAAGCAGCAAAAACAAAAGCTCTCTGCCGCTTTGCATTACGTAATTGCTATTCTTTTCCGTTCCCATGCAACAAGACGCGGAATTCAAATATCAACAAACAAAAAAAAAACATCTAGCAAACAGGAAACAAAACAAAAAGCACTTCATTCTCGCGTTTTTACGTCCATTTCCATGAGTTTCTTCTTTCACATTTTTGTTTTACTATTATTTCCATGTTTCCATTATTCCGAAAGGAGAAAACAATAATAAGAAACAACAAAACAAAACAAAACTAAAAACCATATGGCGAGAAAGAGAGTATTCCTGTTGACATTCGCCGTCTGCGTCGTTATGCAATCAATTGTTTGCGTTCGCCGCTAAAGGGAAAACGGAAATACACGTGTAAAATGTTTTGCTCGCCGCAGAAACCTGCCCGCAAATTAATTAGAAACGCAATTGTCGCTCTTTGTGTGTTGTCGTCGTTCTTTCTCTGTCTCCCTGTGTCCGTCATTCTCTCGTTTATTTTTTGCGGTTCGCTTTGTTTATTAAAATGTCGAATGCAATTATTCGACCTCAAAATCCACACAGCGTTTCATGTAAACAAAAGTCCGTGTGTTTGAACTGTTCTTTTATTTTCTCTCTCTCTGCGCTTAAATTATGTACAAATTGGTGGTCGAGTCGATTGTGGTGACCTCTATTATTTCAGTAATCAAGGAATTTTATTTAACATTTCAGTTAAAATTTGCAATTACATTTTTTGTTTATAAAATATTACACTTATATTACGTTTTTAAAACAAAACAAAAAATAATAATTAGTACAACTTTAAACCAATTTTTTTTCTTATTTCAACAAGTTTGCACCGTCTAAATCAAAGTATTGTAATAAACAATGTTAAATATTTATACAATGTTAATTTTTTATTAATTTCATTCAAATTCAAGTATTTTTGTCTAATACAAGTGTGAACTTTCATAATTTCTAAATTTTTTGTTAGAACTTTCAATCATTTTATAAGAAATATTACATAAGGTTGTTGAAAAGAGTAGAGCAATAAATAGTTAACAAAAATTTAAAATTTTACTAAAAAAAAATGTTTTTGAAAAGATGTTTTTTTTTGTTGAAAGTTTGAAAAGCGCATAAATAATAAATAAATATAACTGCGAGGTTGTAAAGTGGACTTTATGCATGCGGTCCATTTGTGCTTTGAGGACTTTTACTATTCGTCGGGTATCTCCAAAAGTCCCCGCATTCGATGTGAATCCTGTAAGAGCAAATCCATTACTTTCAGTACGTAGAACGGATGTCAAGGGAGCACTGCATGCATGGCAATCCGATCGATGGGCTTATCGAACGGTTATAGTTTAGTGCTAAACGTAAATCCTCAGATAAAGCGTAATCTCGAAAAGTTCCGTAGAAACTAACCGTTAGATTTGATTTGAATTGCACATTTTGTTCATATAAATTGTAAAATTTATAAAAAAAATACGTTAATAATTTGCAAAAGTACCACAGGTTGTTCTACTAGGTCTAATACAAATATATACTCAATGTATTACATACAGAATGAATTTGTAAATTCTGATGTAAGTCGAAATTGACGTGGAAAGTGGAATTTCATACATAAAAATTAATTACTTTTAATTCTAAATTTTAATTATCTATTTTTTTCATCATAATTGAAAAAGTTACTGTTTGTAAATAATTTACATGAATTCTGCAATATATTGTAAAAAATAGCAAGATTACCACAGGGTATTGTACTAAGTATGATTTGAAAAAGATACGCAAGAAATCATTTAGAGTTTAATAAAGGTTCTATTGGAATTATTAATTTAGTGAATGAGATTGCTGGAAGTATGTGCGGATGTTGGGAATGGGAAATCGAATTGAATGGAAAAGATGCAAACGGAATTTTTTGCATTACCGAATGCAAATTCGTTTCTTCCGTAGGTTCTATTATTAAAGTGGTATCGGGTGTGGCGTCGCGACGCCCCTCATTTGTATTAAAGTATGCATAATGCGATGTAGAAGAGAGACAGAGAGAAATAAGCGAAGGACGAAACTCCGCATACTCGAAACCCAACGATTATTCAATATCGCAATTTATGCAGATCAAAAAAAAAAATATGAGACTCAAATATGTTGAACTGAGCAAGTTCTGAAACTGGAAAATAAAAATTAATCATTTACAAAATTCAATAAACATTGGCACGAATTTGGGCCAAAGGGATGACAAAATTATTTACTGAATTATTCAAATGTGAAGAACTGAAAAATTTGCAGACAATAAAATTGAGATTCAAATGTAAAAATCTGTTTCGACTGTTGTCGTATAAACTCATTCTACGTTTGTGGATGGAATTAATCAAGTTGTCCTTGTTTTTGATTGCAGATCCTACAGTTGCAGATGAACGACTACAGATACCACTACATGTTCACAACGTTTGTAAGTACCGGCGATAAATCGTTCGAGGAGAAGTGGGTGGGTTTATGTTTTCGGTGGGATGCGGATATTCGCTTTTGTATTTGCACTAGGGGAAGAACTAAACTCTGCTATAGATTTCCAACGACTCAAACGGTTTATGCCTTTTAATACAAGAACAAATCTACAACGATTTATACGTACTTCTATTAAATTACAAATTTAGTAGTAAAAACAGGAAGAAAATACAATAAGACAAAAACCAAAAGAAAAGAAGTTAAGTAATTTCATAATAATGTTGCCTAAATAATTAATAGTAATCAGATACTAAATGGAAGTTATTTTTTTCAATTTTAACATTCAAACGTTTGCAAGTATTATAAATTATGATATTAAGTTTTCTCAAGTAAAAATATATTCAATTTTCTCTATAACTTAGATAATAATACACGATATTTCAGAAGTTACTTGACAAGTAACTAAAAGTATGTTTAAACTCGACATTTCTTTAATTATTTACCAAATATATTGATTAAACAATAAGCAGATGTAAAAAAATTACTAAATTATACAAAATTAAATTAAGATGTATACTTGTATGATGAACTAAATCTCAGCTTTTCATTTTATACACTATATATTTTGTGTGTGTGTGCGCGCTTTTTTTGAAACTTCTGTTACGTTTTTCAACAGGATTTGGAAACGTTTGATCTGGAGGACTTCAAATACAACTCGGTGAACATTACGGCCTTTCGCGTCGTCGACATAGAGAGTCCCAAAGTGAAGGAAGCTTTAGACGTCATGGAAAAATTTCAGCCGATCGGACACCAAATCCTTAACAAGAGCGGAGTTATACAGGTATGAATACAACAACAACAACAACAAAAACTACATGTACCTTCACAATATTCCTTGTAGTTTGATTCTTTTTTTTAATTTAAAATTTTCTATTGAAGCTCTTTAGAAACTTTGTTTTTTTTTATAGAAAAAATTGATTTTGTATATATAAAAAAAACTGTTATAATATTAACTATTTGCAATTATTTTTCAACTTATAAATGTATAGAAATTTCAAGCAAAACTTTACAATTATTTTAACCATTGTTCAAGCAAGAATATCATTAATTTCATCGTTTACAATTATGTAAAGTAATAGTTTTGAAATATACTGAAAAGTTTATTTCTAACAAGAAAGTTAAGTCAAATATTTGGAGAGATGAAAGGATTTCCGGTAGTTTCCAAATCAATCGGTTAGAAACCTTTAACACCTCGTCTTTGCAATATGGGAAATCATGTTGAAAACCGACGATTGTTCCTGGGAAAACTAATCTCTTATGCATGAAACTAGGTCAGCACCACTTCCATTTCTCCACCGCAACAATTGTGTGTGTTTGTTCTAAGCTATTGGCGATCGTTCTATATGTATTTCCTAGCTTAAAGTCTCTTTCCCCCCAATCGCACATTCGTACCACTTTACAGCTTTCTTTCCTATTGTTCCTTCTCCCCCCACATTGCTGTCCTCTTAAGCTTTTAGTGGCGCGGATCCGTTTTAATCAGGACAACGTTGTTGCAGGCAGAGCCGGCTTTAATGTTTGATTCGGTTTACGTGTTCGCAAAAGGATTGGCCGCAATGGAATCGGGACTCTCCATCAGACCGGTCAATTTGTCCTGCGATCTCGAGAGACCCTGGGACGACGGACTCACGTTATACAATTACTTAAATACAGTGGTAAGTTCAGATTCAATTCATTTCTTTTAAATTTCCCGCATTTCCCGTATTCAATTTTTATGTACTTTAATATGAACTAACTCAAATTTTACAATTACTTAAATACAGTTTTTTTAAAATTTGATTTACGCGCTTTTTTTGGAAAACAATTACAGATTTCTACTATACTTGTGAATCGTTATTAAATTGGAATTAAATTTCCCTTATTTTTGTGTTTTACTATGAACGAACTCACATTATATAATTACTTAAATACAGTGGTAAGTTCAGATTCAATTCATTTCTTTTAAATTTAAATTTCCCGCATTTCCCGTATTCAATTTTTTTATGTACTTTAATATGAACTAACTCAAATTTTACAATTACTTAAATAC
>NW_017098060.1:0-4779 GCF_001412225.1 Nicrophorus vespilloides
GTATTGGTTTCTATATAAAGGTTGGGCGAATATATCCGCCACTTATTCGCAAAATCTGACGGCTCCTTCTGCAAAAGACTAGTGGTTCCCCATGCATACAATTTTGTATAGGTTTCTATATAAAAGTTGGGCGGATATATCCGCCACTTATTCGCAAAATCTGAAGGCTCTGTCTGCAAAAGACTAGTGGTTCCCCATGCATACCATTTTGTATAGGTTTCTGTATAAAGGTTGAGCGGATATATCCGCCACTTATTCGCAATATTTACAAAAGACAAGTGGCTCCCCATGCATACAATTTTGTATAGGTTTCTATATAAAGGCTGGGCGGATATATCCGCCACTTATTCGCAAAGGGTTAAACAGTTTAGAAATCGAAATACTGTTTTATGTTAATAGAAAATAATTGCCAGTAAATATAAAGTAAGTGGAGATGTGTGTAGGAGTGGATGGATAAAACATTTTGCTTGTCCTTCGGTCTTTACAAATCGAAAATTGAATTTAAAAGGAAATAACAGGTGAAGAAGCAAAGGTAAATATAATTTGCATAAGAGAAAGACACGTGCAGTAAAATGCAAATGATGTTCATGTTTCGCTTGCATCCAAACGGCCTTTATATTCAAAGCTGCAGCTTAAATCAAAAGCAAGAGGAACGAAAGGGGAAAAAAACAAGGGATTAATCCCGAAGTGAGATCTTTCCTCCGCAGGACTCTTTTGTTTTCCCCGTCCGGCTTACTAATGTCACGATTAGGACCGGAGGGTGTGCATGTCCGAAAATAAATGACCTAGGAGCGAACTTCTCAGGGCAGGACACGCTTTTTCCTTGCTTCCTGTCTCCATCTTTCGCAGTCCACTATCCGGAAAGGACACCCGATGATGATTCTTATCTGAATGCGTCGAGGGCAAAGTCTTATTTATAGCTTATTAGAGCAATGATAAACGAGGCTTTTACTCTCCACCCCCAAAAACAGTCCCTTTTTTTTTACAAGCAACCAACCCTTATTTTATTTTATTTTTTTCACCTCCATCAGTTTATACCATTTTTCTTTTTAAACATTTAACGCTTCAAACTGTGTTTATATCTCTATAAATATGTATAGTGAAATTGGAATGGTCAGATTTGTCGTCCGTTTTCATTTCGCTGATGACTAATTGCGGATTATGGATGTGACGGGGTATCAGATTTCGAGTTCGGTTAAGTTGCAGGACGAAGCGTGATTTATTATTTGTAGTTTAAATATTTGCATGCGTTTTGGTTGCATGTGTTATGCTTGTATGTGATTCATTGAGGCAATTATCCCTTTTACCGCTTTAAATTGCAATAGTCAACCGGCAAATTAGTGCGTATGGATATGTGACCGTGTTTGTGCTTTGTCCAGTAGCCAAACTCCATTCGGTAATTTCGCATCGCACATCCAGCGTTTAAAAGCGGACTGACCCAAATGCATTCGAAAAGGATAACTACTTTTTTTCCTTTTTCTCGTAATGTTGTTATACATTCGTTCCAGCTAAAAGCGAAATTCGGTTAGTGCGCTTGTTTGTAACTTCATTTTATAGTATATTTCATTTGCACAAACTTTTCCAAACAATGCAATTCTTTCCAATATAAACATTATTTATATTAACATTTGTGCAAACGTAAAATCTTTAATTGAAAATCTGTAATTTACTATAAAATTTACATAGGTGAATACAAATGTATGTAATTAAAACAAAAACTGTAGGCAATTAAATGTATTCATTTATATCATTCAACATATTCCTGTAATGCATGCATTCTCATATATCTATAAATTAGTTAGTTAATTGAATTAATTAAATTGAATGAAAATTAACCATTTGTTAAAAATTAATGCATTTACATTGATTTCAAGCTTCAAAACATCCATTAGTATTTGTTTCAGATTGTTTATGATTCAAACTATCAAAAATAAAACTAATTTTAATTGAAAATAATAAAGTCAAGTACAAATTATTGAAATAACTGTAAAAACGTTTGCTCTGTATACAGCAAGACCTCGCATAGTACGGCTAATAGATTCTGTTTTAAACCGGACTAATCGAGGAAACACAACACACAAAATAATTTGATTCAACATTATAATTTGATGAAGTTAACATTATCTTTCTACGATTGTTTTAAAGTTAGAAAATTAATAACAAACAAACAAAAAAAAAAGTTGTTGTTTTTAAAGTTTTCAGTTTTGTTCGTTGTTTCAAAAAGCAACGTGAAATTTCAATGGTGGAACAATGGAATTCCCGTGACACTGGTTTTCGTAGCTAAACGAATTATACGACAATATTAATATTAAATAATGTTAATCCACGGTGCGACTCTCTCGGCAAAACTTTAATAATGCGCATTCCGTTTTCGCCGATTCAGACATTTCCATATCGCCGCGTTACGTAACGTGCACGCGCGCAAATACAATTTTCAGTGGACTTCGCACAGCTACATTAACTACATTTTAATCATCTCATGTCTTTTTACTACTCTTTCATATATATATTTTTTAGTTTTATTACATGAGAATACGTAAAAATATGTAAATTTATTAAAACATTTTTCTAACTGGTAATTGGAATATGTATAATTAACATTCCTTTAAAACTAACTAATTTAAAATACTTAAACATAGTTTAAATTGTTTCAATTCAGAATATGAATAATTATCATTACTTTGAAATGAACTAATTAATATTTTCTTTATAATTATATCAATTTTCCATTTCATGATGTGGCTTGTCCAAAAAATTGTTTGATGAACTCCCAAGTGAAGCTTTGTCATCAGGAATGTGTGTGTGAAAGCATAGAGTATTTGATATGTTAAATTACATGGCGCGTCTGGGAAGTTGTTGGTATCTGGTTTGCAGCATGTCACCATAATTAATCAAGTGAGGGATTGTATCTGTGCATCCTCCACCAAAATCAGAATTGCACTTCCATCATCAAGAATAGAATTGTGGTTAGCTCTAAGACCCGAATTTCGATTCCTTTGACCTCTTCCAAGATCAGAAGTTCAACTTGATTACGTTGGTTTTAATGCTATGACCAGTACAGAGAAGTCGTTCCGACGTAACAAGACGAGCGAATAAATCAACTTGGGCAATGAGGGATTGGATACATTACTACGTAAATGTGTTTTTCGTTATCTCGCTTCCTCCATTCCATGTTGGATGTGGGATGGAGGAGGATGGGTTTTTTTTTTGGATGCGGTGTGGGTGTATAGACGTTGATGGTCTCTGGAGGGTTCAGTTAATTCCGTTCCTCGCAGTTTTCATTTCGCGCCATCACATCACCAGAGCAGATCGCGTGGCAGCAAATTGGTTCCATAAACCCCTTTTATACACACTCACATTCGCACATTCACGTATAGACACACACACACACTGGTACAGTTGCACTCGACAAACCCGCACATTATCCGTCGATCTTGAGGACCCTTTTATTCAAATAAAAAGGGGAAAAAAGGGAACGAAATGGATAGATCGAGTGTACGTGTGTGCGGACGTGTGCGTCCGACAGAGATGCAAGGGCGGAAGAAGCCATTTAGCCACCCTATACCGTTCACTACATAATTCCTAATACCATTTGATATTTGACATATATTGGATTTCTTACGAGTCCGTTAGGCTTGAGCCCCATTTGGGACACTGAATTATGTAACTGCGACGAGCATTAACGATGTAATATTAGCACCCAATTCGTGCTGCTATCTATGTTAATCCATATCCAATATAAAGTTTACTAATTGAATTTGCATTTAACCGATACCAGTCATAAATTTACATGCATATTAAAAATAACATAAGAAACTTTACAGTTTTCTAAAATTAATACTAAATACTAGTACTCGATGAAATTATAGTGTTTATGTATCAAAACGTAGCTGTTTTGCTAAACTAAACGAAATGAAAGGTTAAAAGCTGTAATTTAACATTCATACTAACGAGTCCGTTTGTGGGATTGTGAATGCGCTTGTAACGATGACTGTCACAAATAGAATTGGAAGCAAGAGGTATTACGGTGAGCTTTAGATCAGAATCTACAAATCACAAACTATTTATGTGCAAACTAATGATGTTTCATTTCATTCACTAAACTTAATAAACGAGAAACATAATTACTTTTTATAATTACATAATTAGTTAGTTTATGCTAATATTTCTCTGTTATATAAAATAAATTTTACTAAATTAGTTTTATCAAATATGAAAGGGATTTTTTTATTAAAATTTTATTTGAAGGTAAAAAAAATATTGGCAATTACCATTTTTGCTAGTTAAATTAATCTTCTCCAACGCGGAGTGGGAATTAACAGACACAGTTTAAAATCAAAAGAGCCGAACGTTGCCGACCCTTAAACTACATTATCTTTAACACTTTAGACATATTTGACAGTCAGATGTACCAACTACCATTGGTTGGGGTTTGATAACTGTGATCAGAGCCGTCTTATCCATTAGGGACAGTATCTAGGGCAGTGGTTTAGTTTTCGAGTAAAACAATAAAATGTGAAAACACTGCTTTTTCAACTTTGAACGCGTATTACAGCAATATGGATAAGAGCACAAGAATGTATCTATACTTTCTGGATTACCCAAACATTCAACTTTCATATGCATATATTGGATTCATTCTATCTATTATAGTTTTCGAGTAAATAAATGTAATGTGAAAACACTGTTTTTTCGAACGTTCTAATTTCAATTTTTCAACTTTGAACGCATATTACAGCAATATGGATAAGAGCACAAGAATGTATCTATACTTTCTGG
>NW_017098061.1:0-1169 GCF_001412225.1 Nicrophorus vespilloides
CACCTGTCTATTTATATGAACATCAGCTTGACATCTGACTTTATAAACTATTATTTTAATTTGATGAGGTATTTAAGCACTTCATCAAATATAATGATACAACTTGAACGATGTACATTTTACAACATATAAATGTAATCACTAATCTTTAATTAGTCTCATTTTTGTAAAATTATATTAACACTTGACATTAAGTGTCAGTTTTAGAGTATGTCTCATAATGGTACAAAAATAAATATAAACAAAATATTGAATGTTAATTTGGATAATTTATACTGTTTGCGTTAAATGCTCTAAATCCAAAATTGCGTGTACTACGTGTTTACAAATTATTTACTTACAATCAATAGTTTGATGTAATTAGAACAATTCTTGTAAATGATTCTAAACTAACTGTCCGTCCTACAACTCGGTCATTCTTAACAGAGTCCGCTGCTATGTGTCACATCATTAAGTCATTTGCAATAACATGTAATCAAAATTAGTCTTTCGTAAGAAATACAAAATGGCCTTAACTTATAAATATTTATAATCAAATTGAAGTGTCATAATTGCAGTTATTTGATGTAATTAACGTTGCGATATAATCAATTTAAAAATAAATAATAAAATAGATTGATTTTCAAATCCATTTTATATTTTCAGTGCAGATTGGGTGCAATATGGGATCAAAATGTATATACATATTTGAAGAAATATTTGAATTGAATTTAAATTCAATTTTGAATCACAAAACTATGAATTTATCAAACTTATTACACTAAGACTTTCAACGAATAAGAAAATAAATTGTACTTTTGGATTAGTAACTGTAAATTATCTTAGAATCGCTTGTCAAAAAATAAAGAATCGTACGTTGCTCCGTAGATAAAACTTTAAAGAGTTATAGTGACCGTAAAAATATAAACTGTTTTGAAAATATTGATCAAAGCTTAAGATTATATATTTTACACATTCTTCTGATGTAAATTTAAGATAATTTATTGTTTAATTAATTTTAAGCTATTATGTTTGTAAGTTACACACCCTAAACATTGAAAGGTACAAATAAAACAGAAACCTGTAGTCTCGTACATGGTTTTTACTGTGAACATGTGACTAATAAACTCTATGCAAAGTGCGTTATCGTATGTACACTTATTTAATTACCACTGAGACTCAATACAAAT
>NW_017098062.1:0-790 GCF_001412225.1 Nicrophorus vespilloides
GGTCGATGATGTAATTATCTTGAGGGGTTGTCGAGAAATTCACAAAAAACTGAAAAAAATGGAAAAAACGTCGTTTTTCTGTTACGTAATGAACATTACGTAACTTTTGTTACATAAAAAGTTGCGTTACGTTTGCGTGTATCTGATTATGCAATAAAATCATAAAAAAGTTTATTACTTTTCGAGTTATTATCGAAAAACTGAAAACATCCATTTTTTGACAATTTCAATTCACCATTTTTCCAATTTCTACAGCTCATAGCAAATGACTCGGCGGCAGCACGAAGATGGGTGTAGTCTCGTTGGAAAGGTGAGACAATCAGCTTTCATACGAGTGGTCGATGATGTAATTATCAAAAGGGGTTGTCGAGTAATTCACGAAAAACTGAAAAAAAATGGAAAAAACGTCGTTTTTCTGTTACGTAATGAACATTACGTAACTTTTGTTACATAAAAAGTTGCGTTGCGTTTGCTTGCATCTGATTATGCAATAAAATCATAAAAAAGTTTATTACTTTTCGAGTAATTATCGAAAAACTGAAAACATCCATTTTTTGACAAATTCAATTCACCATTTTTCCAATTTCTACAGCTTATAGCAGGCGACTCGGCGGCAGCACGAAGATGGTTGTAGCCTCGTTGGAAAGGTGAGACAATCAGCTTTCATACGAGTGGTCGATGATGTAATTATCTTGAGGGGTTGTCGAGTAATTCACGAAAAACTACAAAAAAAAAATGGAAAAACTTTGTTTTTCTGTTATGTAATGAACATTACGTAACTTTTGTTACA
>NW_017098062.1:880-1078 GCF_001412225.1 Nicrophorus vespilloides
TAAAATCATAAAAAAGTTTATTACTTTTCTAGTTATTATCGAAAAACTGAAAACATCCAATTTTTGACAATTTCAATTCACCATTTTTCCACTTTCTACAGCTCATAGCAGATGACTCGGCGGCAGCACGAAGATGGTTGTAGGCTCGTTGGAAAGGTGAGACAATCAGCTTTCATACGAGTGGTCGATGATGTAATT
>NW_017098062.1:1088-1771 GCF_001412225.1 Nicrophorus vespilloides
GTTTTTCTGTTACGTAACGAACATTACGTAACTTTTGTTACATAAAAAGTTGCGCAACGCTTGCGTGCATCTGATTATGCAATAATAATAATTTTTTCTTCCAATTTCTGCAGCTGACATACTCTGTTATATATTGGGTTGCCTATACTTTAGCAGTGCCATCTCTGTGTGTTACGTTTTAACTCGTACTGGCTTTTTCTGATATCACATACATTATCTTTATTTAAAAACTCTGTTGTTTATTAAACAACTTTTGCAATAGAATCTGCTTATTAGTTATAAGGATAAACAAATCTGATTACATTTGTTATGTTTATGATGGTTAGTAAGCAATTGTTGTAAGGATTTGATTGTCATTGCAAAATAAAAGTGAAAGTGAAAAAAAATGTATTATTATTTACTTATACATTAACGACAAGATTTCATGATCGCAGCGACATGATCGAACTCAATCTTCTCGTTGATGTTCTTGGTCTTGATGTTCTCCTCCTGGTTAGAGATGAAGACTAGGTTACCCTCCTCCCTCCAACCGTACTTCTTGATCCAGTGTTTCATGGTGCTGTCGTTGATGTCTCCAAGAAGTTGGCTCAGGTGGGTACGGTCGATCGTCTGGTAAGTGATGCCGACGACGTGACAAACGAACTTCCTGATGGAATCGAGGAAACCGGTGATGCGCGAGGTCA
>NW_017098063.1:0-4599 GCF_001412225.1 Nicrophorus vespilloides
CTAGATTCCCCAAACATTCTGGTTTCATATGCATATATTGGATTAATTCTATCTATTATAGTTTTCGAATAAATCAATGAAATTTTATTTGAACGTTCTAATTTCAATTTTTCAACTTTGAACGCGTATTAGAGCAATATGGATAAGAGCACAGGAACAGCGCACATGGATAAGAGCGCAGATATTTGGAAAATTGCTCACTGCTATGGGGTATGTGATTACTGGACGGATGGTTCATCATAGATGGACAGTGAAATGAATGAGGTTCATCAGCATATGGACCTTCAGCCAAAAGTCGATGGACAATGACAGTGTTAAGGATAGCAGCAGATTTACAGACAAAGGAAATAGTGGAATCGCAGAGCATCAATATACTACTTTAACTTCAGTAGAAAGTAGACCTACAAGACAACAAATCATCATAATGGTAACTATCCACCGGGAAAGATTACCTACCTAATGACAACCGCGATCTTAAATTTACTCAATGTTCACATTGATGAACAGATTGTCAATAAAATTACACGATATAAAAAAAAACTATAGTTGTAAATGGTTTTGTTGGAAAAAAATCTTCCATTTTCGTGTGAGTGCATCGCAAATAAAACAAAGAAAGGACGTAATGGAAGAGGAGGAAGAGAAGAGAAAACTTCTCGTCGTTATAATTATTCGGGAGGAAATTGAATGCGTTTCCATAGTTCCAGGTTATTATTATTATCATCATCATCAGCATCGTCGTCATCGTCGTCAACTTGTTGGACTAGTTGTTTTTTTCTTTCTCCGTTGCAATAATCATTTTCTGCGAGCTAAAGAAGAGGAAATTGCAAAAATCCGATAATGCCAGAACGCAGACGGCGTTCGCTCACACATATACATCTGTAGATTATATATATATATATATATAAAAAATGTTTGTGTGTGTGTATATACATACAACGAACGGAAATTGGACTCTAAGTCGAATTAATTGGGGAACCTTCGCTAAATAGCAAAGAGAGAGAGACTGAAACGAGATAAAAAGATAACGACGTAGGCTTCAATCAGTTACTGTTCCATAAGCTACTCTTTCTTTATTTTCTTTAATTTTCTCTCTCTCTCGCTTTCTTTCTCCAACGATAATTAGGGTGGATGCGCCGGGCAAACAGGTTTCGATTAAACGTATAAATCTTTCTGAGGGGGGGTGAAGGGATGCGGCGCGGTTGCCATGTGTGCGTGCAAATGATTATACGTTTCCGGTTCCGCGTTTAATAGCCGGAAAAGGGAACGGGCCTTCATCTCTCTCTCACTCTCTCTCTCTGCTTCTCTGTAAATCTTAACAAATACCCTCGTAATTATAACGTATAGATCGTAATTAAATTGCCGCGCGGATCTGAAGACATATTGCGGCTTTGGCTCCGACCATCCGACCGGAAGAAGCCAAATATGACTCCCTTAATAATATCCCCCATCCTTCCTTTACAAAACGCACCCTTCGATCGCCCAAATTTTTGTTTATCATCTCTACATGATTATTATTATTACAACTACAGACAGGATACGCCCTGACCCTTTTTTCTCTCTCTTTCTCTCTCTCTTTTTGGGCACAGGATAATTACAGTCCTCATCCATTTAATCAAAAGAAAACCATTCGTACAAACAGACTTCCTTTAACCCACATTACGTTCTCTCCCTTCCATTCGAAACGTTAATTACCGCATAAAAATCAAATCATTTCTATACTTTCATACAACAAACGCGCACCGGATTTCCCCTTTGATTTCCCACTTCACATTTTCTATTTTCTTTTCAATTATTTCATGGTAAATTACATTTCACGTAATGTTTTTCAATGTAATTATTTACAAATATCTTTGCTTTTGCAAATTCTTTGAATGATAATTGAATTAATTATGTTGAAAAAACGCTGATCTAACAGGTGCTACTGATTCTTCGGGATGATGTTTTCGTGCCCAAATAAGGCAATTTTTTAAAACAATTGCCTAATTTGTATTACTCTCATATCGAGTGTGCGAAACAGCAAATTTTTTCAAATAATCACCAAAGTTTTATCGAACGAGTAAAGTTAATGTTGCATTTAATTAAATTAAAATTTACTAATTGAATATAGAATTTTTATAGACATAACAATTAAACCCTATAATTTTTGCTTTAATTTCCATATTCTAGATTTTATATACATTAACTCAATTTCGAAGAATTCAAATAAATCTAAAGACACTTTTGTCATTTTCCTTCAACTTTGACAGTAAACTGTAAGAAAATGGCAAACGCGCACCGGATTTCCCCTTTGATAAACCACTTCACAATTTTCTATTTTCTTTTTAATTATTTCATGGTAAATTACATTTCACGTAGTGTTTTTCAATGTTATTATTTAAAAATATCTTTGCTTTTGCAAATTCTTTGAAAGATAATTAAATTAATTATGTTTTTAAATTTTTGCGGCAAACCGATTTAAAAACGCTGTTCTAACATGATTCTTCGGGATGATTCGTGAAGATTCGTGTTTTCATGCCCAAATAAGGCAATTTTTTTATAACAATCACTCTCTTATCAAGTGTGCGAAACACACTCTTTTCCTACCAAAATAAGAAAATTTTTCAAATAATCACCTAAGTTTTATCGAACGAGTAAAGTTAATGTTGCATTTAATTAAATTAAAATTTACTAATTGAATATAGAATATTGAATTTTTCTAGACATAACATTAAACCCTATAATTTTTGCTTTAATTTCCATATTCTAGATTTTATATACATTTACTCAATTTCGAAGAATTCAAATAAATCTAAAGACACTTTTGTCATTTTCCTTCAACTTTAACAGTAAACTGTGAGAAAATAGCAAACGCGCACCGGATTTCCTCTTTGATAAACCACTTCACAATTTTCTATTTTTCTTTTCAATTATTTCATGGTAAATTACATTTCACGTAGTGTTTTTCAATGTAATTATTTACAAATATCTTTGCTTTTGCGAATTCTTTGAAAGATAATTGAATTAATTATGTTTTTAAATTTTCGCGGCAAACCGATTGAAAAACGCTGTTCTAACATGATTCTTCGGGATGATTCGTGGAAATTCGTGTTTTCATGCCCAAATAAGGCAATTTTTTAAAACAATCACTCACTTATCGAGTGTGCGAAACACACTCTTTTCCTACCCAAATAACCAATTTTTTTTTGCGAATTCTTTAAAAGATAATTGAATTAATTATATTTTAAAATTTTAGCGGCAAACCGATTGAAAAACGCTGTTCTAACATGATTCTTCGGGGTGATTCGTGGAGATTCGTGTTTTCATGCCCAAATAAGGCAATTTTTTAAAACAATCGCCTAATTTTGTATTACTCTCTTATCGTTTCTTATCGAAACACACTCTTTTTGTAGCCAATTTCTCAAATAATCACCTATTTAAATTAATATTTACTAATTGTATATAGAATTTTAATAACGCATGAAATTATTTATAAATAATTGGACATGGGATAAGTTTTCAATTTTTTTTGACTAGAATGATGGAAAAACACGTAAGTTTTGCATCGTTAACTGAACAACCATTTCTTTTTCAGTACATTTCTGAAGTGGGTTTTAACATCATAATTTTTATGCCTCAGGTATTGAATTTAATAAGGATACGTTTTACATGTCAACAAAATAATTCTACAAAATTACAAAAAAGAAAAAAACATACTTTTTTCTGTTAAATATGGTTAAAATCTAGACTCAAAAGATACTTTTTATTTAAACATAATTAAAATGCTTATTTTTAAAGTAGGCCAATTATGGATTGTAGAAATGTGCGTAGTTCTATCGATTTGCAATTGTTCCTGTAATTTTATGGTTATGTAATTGTTAAATCGCTTGTAAATTTTAAACTAAATTTAACTCAATTTTGAATTCGATTGTCTTCAAGTCACAAATATTACGAAACTCCAATTAAGTCCAAATTGCAACAATTACAATTCTTATATTTAAAAGCAAACTTACTTTACTGAATTACTTATTACTTTAATTGTGAGAATTTTAAACTACATTTATAACTTAATTTTGAGTTCGATTATCTTCAAGTTAAAATTATTACAAAAAAATACTCCAATTAAATCCAAATTACAACAATTACAATTCTTATTATATAAAAGATCAATAAAGACATTTATATTACTTTTTCAATAATTTATGTTTTAAATGAAGTCAAAATTATTACAAAAATAACAAACAAAATTGAGAAAATTCTCCAATAATTTAATTTGTAATCATTCAAAATGTATTAGTTTAGTTAAAACGTTACAAATTTTACTAAATTTCGAATACGAACAATTAAACTAATTTATTATTAAATAAATGTAAAAGAAAATTGTTAAAATTCAGTTCATTTTCAAAGTATAATTTACAAATATTGTATAGATTTTATAAAGAAAAATACTCCAATTAAATCCAAATTACAACAATTACAATTCTTATTATATAAAAGATGAATAAAGACATTTATATTACTTCTTCAATAATTTATGTTTTCAATGAAGTCAAAAGTATTACAAAAATAACAAAAAAAAATTAGAAAATTCTCCAATAATTTAATTTGTGATCATTCAAAATG
>NW_017098064.1:0-5121 GCF_001412225.1 Nicrophorus vespilloides
GAAAATGGACTTAAGCCACTTTCAAAATAAACGGCTCAATTATGGGTTTTTTAATGGATGTAGGGAGAGATTTGTAACTTTTATCGTTTTACTGTAATAAACTATCTAAGTTGGAGTATGTACCTTGTTAGATCTGTTTACCAAAAAAAGAAAATATGAAAATCTAAGATATGGTTAAGATAATTTACTTGTAATTTCATTTATAATTGTAGAATGAGTGTAGTATTGAATGCAGTTATTATTTACATATTGTAAAATTTGTAATAAATTGTCAAAATCTATGTAGTTATATCGAGTCGCCTGTTATAAGCTGAAGAACATTTTTTTCTCGTTTTTCATTCAGTTTTTACAGTTTTTCGTGATTTTCTCGACAAATCCTGAAGATAGTTACATCATCGACCACTCATATGAAAGCTAAATATTTTGTCTTTCCAACAAGCGTATATACATCTTCGTGCTATCATTGAGTCTATGCCTGCTATGAGCTGTAGAAATTGGAAAAAAGTGAATTGAAATTGCCCAAAAACTGATGTTTTCAGTTTTTCGATAATAACTCGAAAAGTAATAGACTCTTTTATGATTTTATTGCATAATCAGATCCACGCAAGCGTTGCGCAACTTTTTATGCAACAAAAGTTACGTAATGTTCGTTACGTAACGGAGAAACGAAGTTTTTTCATTTTTTTTTTTTCAGATTTTCGTGAATTTAAATTACTGCAACGCTCCATAACATAAAATGCACGGCCACCCTTAACAAATCCGAGGCAGAAATAAACCCGACAGCAAATAACATTTTCGTTTCTTCGCATTCGCATTCTTCCGACAGGTCACGTTGCGATTAATGAATTCAATATTCCATCATTCAACAAAAGAATAAAAAAGTTATTATTTACATATTGTAAAACTTGTAATAAATTGTCAAAATCTTAAAAATGTTGTATTATTATATAACCACTTTGAATGTTTTAATTGAAGTTACAATTATGGGTTTTATAATGGATGTAGGGAGAGATTTGTAACTTTTATCGTTTTACTGTAATAAACTATCCAAGTTGGAGTATGTACCTTGTTAGATCTGTTTACCAAAAAAAGAAAATATGAAAATCTAAGATATGGTTAAGATAATTTACTTGTAATTTCATTTATAATTGTAGAATGAGTGTAGTATTGAATGCACCTGAAGCACATAAATGTGCCGTTACAGTTGCCTTTCCATAACGAGTGGTCAATCAGCTCGAGATATAAAACCGTGGAGGATAAGTGTGTTTGCGTTGCCAACAACATCATAATCTCCATCATGGAACCATAAGGTCGAGCCCCGATGGGGTTTCGGTCGTGAGCGAGAGGAAGAAGAAAGATGCGTTTTTAACAATCTGGAAACGTGTACTTACCAGCAACAACATCCGCCGCTGTCGCACTGCATCTATGTATTTGTGTGTGTATATATATATACCTACAGTACACACAAATATATAAGAATGTGCTGCGTTCTCTCTATGTGTGTGTGTGTTTGTTGGAAAATTTGCATTCAGAATAATTACGTAATGATACGGTGAGCTAATGCGCTTATGCACATACATGCATTGCGCGCACACAAAAAGAGATCGGCTCGCAGGAAGAGAAAGAAACGGTGATTTATCTCGGGTCGCCGAAGAAGCGAAGGAGAGAGATTAATGGAGACCCGGAAGTGTGCACACGCACCGATGTAAGGAGGGGTGTTCCTTCGCGCGACGGGGAATCCCCGTGCTCCGTGCGTGCCACCATCATCCATGGTCTCCTATTAATTACATACTCATAACTATGAATCTGAGCTGAGTTGTGTTGAGCTTAGTCGATGATGATTACGTTGATGATGATGATGATGATGATGATTGGTGGCGGCCGACTTTCACCGTTCCTCTTCTAATACGACACTTCCTCGAAACCAAAAACAGAGAGGAGGATATTAATGCGTGGGAACGCGCCTCGATTCGCGGACTTATTTAGCGCAGAACGCAATTTCGATTCCATCCGTATTGTGCGCGGAAAGGTCTTCTCGCTACAATTAGAGGTCAGATGACTAAAGGTGTGTAGAATCGAAGATCTTAAACTTTTTAGGTCATTCGATACCTAAATACAAGTTAAAACAGAGCAATTTACAATTCTTTATTACTAATTACTAAAATAATCTGTTTATTGTTTAAAACTGGGATTGTCTTTAAGGAGGATTCTTGAAAATGATGCACATTGGAAATTAATGCTTTATGTGTGTGTCTGGATAACAGAAAGAAGTAGTAGATGTGCTAGGACTACTCGGAGATTGGTGACCCAGTTTCAATGTCTTCGTACAAAGAACGTCTCGTAGCCATATTGTGTCCGTCCCTGGCTGCAGGAATAAAGGGAGGCAAAAAAAAAGCAAGGACCATTATTTTTTACGTTCTATAGAGTTAGGGAGTTCGTTGGATGGATGGTTTGAGGGGAGAGCGAGGAGAAGTAGTGATGCGGCTGAGTAGAAGGATCAAGAGAGCGTGACAGACATGGGATTGCGGCGGCGTCAGAGGAGGAGGAGGACGATGAAGATGAGGATGCAAGAGGAAGAGATGGAGATGGTTGAAGATGAGATGAGATGAGATGGTGGAGTAGGAGGAGGAAAGTTCGGTGGGTCCGACCTACGGCAAGCCGAAATGATGTGAGTTCGCGTCACTGACCTCATACGCACTGCGAGAGGTGACGTCACGAGGACAACGACCAGACTGTGATATCGATTGGTTGCGGGAGTGCGCCTACCCCGGCTCTAATAATCCATAACTCTAATTGCATGACTCCAGGCCAGGTCTTTCTCTCGCTCTTTCTCCATACCGAACCATCCTACAAACCAACCTCCCTCTCGCTCTTATTCTGGTTAAGTGTACTACTACTACAACTGGCTATAGCTGCTGCTTCTGCTGCTACAACTACAACTACCACCGACTCCTGCCTGCATGCACACACTACACATGCATGCACACATAAGAGTGTGTCTGTCTGTCTTCCTACTTCTTGCTACTCTCTTCTACATTTTTTTTTTGTCCATTTTCCACGCGTCAGTTTCCTGTGACTTGACGGGCTTGAACACGGAAACACAAAGAAACCAATCCGAACCATTATTCGGAGCATTAAATTAACACACACACACAATCCAAGCAACCCCTCTTCGTCTCTCCAACGCCACGAAGATGGAATATGCCGCAATCACAATTATAAATTTAGAAACGCTTTTCCGCAGGAGCTTTCCGTGCCCGGACGCAGTTGAAGGGAGAACGAATCGAGAGACCAAAAAAAATAAAAAGCAGGAAACGAAACCCAAAGCGAAATGAAAGAGAGAGAGAGATGGAGGAAGGAAGAGCGTGCTCGCAGAGTCCTGGCAGGAGGAATGCGATTTATTGATTCGAAATGTAAAAAAGTAGGCGATGTTCTTTGTTATCAATAGCGGGTTCCATTTGGGAGAGACTTTCGCATTGATTCCTAAAACCACTCACACACACAAAAATATATATAAAAAAAAAAATCTATACCAATACTAAATGGTGATATGAGTATGCGAATTGGTGGGTTTTTAATAGCGTGGAAAACGTGAAAATCTTCCTTTACTTTTTTTTCTTGTTCTGTAATTTTCAGTTTTATTCCTTTTCTGGTTTATGGCGGGGAATTAATTTTCGCGATCAACGAACCATTTCAGTGTCGAATTAATGAGATCTTGATCTCCGTGTCCCTCGCACAAAACGCAAGGTGCATTAGAACGCTAATCCAGTTATTATGTAAAGAGAGAGATAGAGGCTACGACCATCCATCTAACTTTATTTTCATCTTTCCAGTTTCCTATCTACTTTTCTTTTGCTGTTGTTGTTGTTGCAGTTGATGTTGTTGTAGGTTTGCTTTGCTCTTCATCCTCGACGACCATCGGTCACGGAGCGTTTGATGAGTAATTAAATCCCGCGGGGCCCACCCATGCTAGCATGGAATGATGATCCCTGCCTGCACACACTCTCTTCTCTCTGTACCACCGCGTTTGACCTCCCGAGATGTGACACAAGCTCACTGCGTTCGATGATTAATGCCATTCACGATCGCCACTTATATACTTTATGCACTTCCTCGCTCCGTCGCAACGATTCCTTTCCTATATTAAATATAGCGAGCGCAGAGAGGAGGCTTTCTCCCATTTCCTTCCATTCAGTTGTTAATTTTCTTTTCTTTGCTATTTCTACCATTATGTATACTATACACACCTATGTTTTAATTAGGGGGTTTTGAAACTTCCACTCCGAGAGGAAGAGAAGCAGATTTATGGACTGGACGACCCACGCCACCGCAATAGTTCACAGCTCGCACATACAAATACAATCATATACATACACATTCCAGCTTATTTATTGTTCAATTTCTATATAGTTATTAGTACTTCGTTCGAATGATTCACGTTATTTTATTTAATTGTTAACGTTCCCTATGCAAATTTCAAGCTACTTCTTATTACATAAGACGTTTTCATCTAAATATACTAAAGCAGCAAAGAAACGAACTTCCTACTTGGGTCAAAGGACGATTTCTGAATATGTCCGAACACTAAAAACTGGAAAAGGAAAACTTAATGACTATCTATCATGTAAGGCCACATATACAATAGTGCACGTCGAGGTGCCATAAAATTATAATAATGCAGACAACGTGTGGCAATAAATCATGACCAGCTAAATTGAATTCCTATAAATAAATGAATAAACAAACAAATAATAGTATTTGCAGAGCGCATTTGAATAGTAATAGTGCATTATCGATGGAAACACGTCAAGAGCAAACAAAAGCTGAGTACAAATTACAGCTAGGGTGACGATATTAGTCTACACGCAACGTTTATTTCATTATTGCGTAAGCAGAATTAATCAAAATATCTCTTATTTATCATAACCATGTGCGCAATTGTTTGTTTCCAGACTGATGCAGAAAGATCAGTTTAATGCAGCGGTCGGGGAACCGGGGTAAATTACCCAAAATGGGGTAAAAATGAATTTTTTTAATTTCATCTTACCGAACTCAGAGAGCGGTTCTCTGACTACTTTTCAGATCTTGATGTATAATCTGTGAATTGGGTTGTAGATCCTT
>NW_017098065.1:0-578 GCF_001412225.1 Nicrophorus vespilloides
TTTATTCAGTTTTCACAGTTTTTCGTGATTTTCTCGACAAATCTTTAATATAGTTACATCATCGACCACTCGTATGAAAGCTGAATATTTTGTCTTTCCAACAAGGCTACATACATCTTGGTCCTGTCATCGAGTCGCCTGCTATGAGCAGTAGAAATTGAAAAAAAAACACATACTTAACATCTTATACATAACAGAAAAATGACGGTTTTCTCGTTTTATTTTGAGTGTTTTCGGTTATTTTTGAATTTCTCGACAACCCCTAAAGCTAAATAAATCATAGACCACTCGTATGAAAGCTGAATATCTCACCTTTCCAACGCGCCTACAATCATCTTTGTAGTTTCATCGAATCGCCTGTTATAAGCTGAAGAACATTTTTTCTCGTTTTTATTCAGTTTTTACAGATTTTCGTAAATTTCTCGACAACCCCTAAAGACAAATACATCATCGACCACTCATATGAAAGCTGAATATTTTGCCTTTCCAACAAGCCTACATACATCTTAGTGCTATCATTGAGTCGCCTGCTATGAGCTGAAGAAATTGAAAAAAAAAACACATACCTAACGTTATAT
>NW_017098065.1:699-21079 GCF_001412225.1 Nicrophorus vespilloides
ATACTTATCGCCTTATACATAACAGAGAAATTACATCATCGACCACTCGTATGAAAGCTGAATATCTCACCTTTCCAACGCGCCTACACACATCTTTGTAGTTTCATCGAGTCGCTTGTTATAAGCTGAAGAACATTTTTTTCTTGTTTTTCATTCAGTTTTTACAGTTTTTCGTGATTTTCTCGACAACCCCTTAAGATAGTTACATCATCAATCAGTCTTATGAAAGCTGAATATTTTGTTTTTCCAACAAGCCTATATACATCTTCGTGCTGTCATCGAGTCGCCTGCTATGAGCTGCAGAAATTGAAAAAAAAACACATACTTAACGTTATATACGTAACAGAGAAACGACGGTTTTCTCGTTTTTTTTTCAGTGTTTTCGGTTTTTCGTGAATTTCTCGACAACCCCTAAAGGTAATTTCATCATCGACCACTTGTATTGTTTTAGAGGAATCGCAGAGTAAATGATGTATGTAGTGTGTAAAGTGGATGAAGAAAGCGTGCGAATGCAGTGAGAAGGTGTAGGAGGAGGAGGATGAAGACGAGGATGAGGAGGAGATTAGGGAATCGCGGGTGGTGCGAGTGGAGAGAGAGAGAGAGACTGGAAAGTTGTAAACTCTGGAATCTCTAGGAGTAGTAGCTAGTGGTAGCTAGTAGCTCTAGTCCCTCTCGAGCAGTGTCTGCGTGGGCATGTGTGGCGGACGTATAAATCGCGCCTTAATATAATCGAAATAACGTCTAAACAGTTTGCAAACTTGCGGCGATGCAGTACGTACGTATGTATGTACGGTTCTGAAATTTGGTTCGTAGCCAATTGTTCCGCAAGTGGATGACCAACTTAAATCACTATTCCCCGGGCTTAATTAAACGCTGCCTTCTCCTCCTCCTCCTCATCCCCAAAACTCATACACCACCACCACCACCACCCGCAGCAGCCGCAGCCGCCTCCGATGCACACACACACACACGATGAAATGCCGAATATTAAAACTCTTTCCTAACCCTTCCACCTCTCAGTCAGCTTTTTCGGCGGATGTTGAAGAATCCCGGATTAAATCCTTAAAAATACCCGCATATCCCGAAATTGCCTGCGAAATCATAGATACCGAACCCCGAAATACTTGACTCCCGATCCCGCCGGTTGTCCTTCTCTGTCCTCCTCTGGAATCGCCACTCTGGAAAGCGAGAGATGCATATTATGGAGAGGACGGGTTAATAAATAACTCGAAAGAGAGAATATTACGTAAATACACTCACACACTCATATTGAGAGAGAGAGAAGGAGAGAAAGAGTCGACGGAATTAAGCCTCTATATTTCCCATAGTCCTCTCCTCTCTCTGTGTGTGCAAAGCTTAGCTTCGGACAGTGGATTAGGAATTCAGTTGCGACGTTTTGATCCATACTTTCGGATCGCAGCAGCAGAAGCGAAGGGGACCGCTTTTCACGTCCTCCTCATCCTACTCCACAGTCTCCATCTCATTTCGTCCCACGTATTCGAATACAAGCTTCCTATGCGTGAGACAAAGAGACAACTCTTTGCCTCTGCAGAACTGCGAGAGAGGCCGCATGAATATGCAGATCCCGTATTAGGCTCTGCCAAAAACCAAAGTTATTTCTCAGTAGGGATGCAGTGAGCCAGTCGATATTGAGATGATATTTAGTGAGAGAGCGTCGCGACGCCGCTTCACGGATCGTCCTCCCTCATCTCTCTCTCTCTTTGTCCGCTGCATTGTCTCGCCGCTTTTTTCATCCGTCCGGATTTGCATTCATCCATTCCAGATTCCGGAAAAACGATTTGTCGGAATCCATCGGGTTCCTCTTTGCTTTTTTTTTTGTATTGTCGCCGTTCCGGAAACGATGCCGCATTCGCAGCTTTCTTCTCTTCTTTTTTTGATAATCCTCCCCATTTCTCTCTTTTTTTTTGCTTAAGAAGATAATAACGGCATCTTTGATTTTGAATCAATTATACGACTGCTTTTAAATTCCGATGTAAAATTTGAATACTCACAGTAATTTTTTATTTAAATTCCCTCTATAAAATGTGAAAACTTTAGTAACTATTTTTTTTATTCTTTTACATAAATTATTGAAATTTCTTTGTTAACTAATAAAAAAAAAACTATTTACAAATGTAATTAGGCAGTTATTAGTGGAAATTAATTAATTCTGTAAAGCTGAAAGAAATTGTTGAAATTATTGATCAAATTTGTGAATTATTTTATTTATAAATGAATAAAATTAATAATTTCGTTAATTTATCATTAAAAAAATCTAATGAATTTTATCAAAGAAATTGCAAAAAATATATCGTTTGTACAAATTAGCGTACCGTCATTAGTGGTAATTAATGAAGTTTGTAATGGTAAAAGAGGGAAGAGAAAGAAAGAACAAAAAACAAAAATGAATAAATAAACGCATGCGACTGGTCAAGCCTGAAAAGATTTTTGCTGAATGTACTTAGGACGACGGTTGGGATTTATCCTGCGGCCCTTGTTGTGCGTTTGAAAAATTGGTCATTAATAAATTGGAAGAACAGAAAAAAAAAGAGAGAGAGAGAGAGGAGAAATTAGGGCCGAGCATCGAGGGGTGGCGTAGGTGGAAAAATAAATGCGGTTGTGTTTCGAAAAAGTAAAGTACAGAGAGAGAGAAAGAGAGAGAGGAAAAAAAAAGAAAAGCCAGGGGATGAGAATAAGCAGGATGAATTGTTCTGTTGTTGTACGGATGGCAAAGACCCTTTTCTCTCCCTCGTTCACCCCTCAACCCTCTTTCTTCCACCATCTCACTCTCACATCCAAATCACTGCATCTCCTCGTCTCTCTCTCTCTCACTACACGAAAAAAGAGAGAGTGTGTGCGTGTGTGTTTTATATATATTTTTTAATTCTTTGTTAGCGGGAAGGGCATTTCTAAAAACCCAATCAATCAGGTGTTGCTATGGTAACCTTAGGGTCTGCGACGTACGCGTAGTGCACAGATTAAGAGCTGCGTAGGTCCATTTAGAAAATTATGCGTGTTCATGTAATTTTTCGTTCTTTGGGGTCTAAAGTCCAACAGATTGCAATCGATGAAGCCCATCAAGAATACGGCTTTCGAGTCGAATCTAATGATAATAACACTAAAAACCAAATCGTGTGCGTATTTTTTCTTTTCGTAGATCGTTATGGTTTACGATTCGTTGGATGCGAATTTTTATTGTTTTTATTTATATTTCGTTCTTCATTTTTACTGTCGTTTTTATTTTACGGCGACGTTCTCGATCGGGTTTGATTATGTCTTTTTATATTCGATTTCACGCAGAAACAGGCAACAGGGAAGTGGCTTTTGCACGTATTTATCCTCTCGTAAAAGGAAATGCTCAAAAATTATTGAGATCGTCGCATAAATATGAATAATGTCTGCTTGAGCTGTTTCGAAGACATTGTAATAACTTTGCAAAAAGAAAAAACAGGCGCATCCACCACATATTAACACATACATTTATAACAAAAACAACTTGTTTAAGTTCCAAATTGATGAAAAACTTTCGTAATGAAATAGAGTTTAATAGAAATTATTTACAAATATTTTGTAAATTTATTTAAAATTTGTTAGAAATTGGAGATTTCTTTAAAAAAGTAAATTTTCTATATAAATCTTTGTTTATTAACATTATTATGAAATCGATTGCACATAAAGATTTGATAATTCTTTGTTTCGAATACAATTCCGCAATTATTGCTTTATAAATTAAAAATTCTTGGATTTTTCAGAAAATTTCATTTTACAAAAATTATTTTTTTTCTTCATTCAATTAAACTACGATAAGATTTAGAATATTTCCGAAAAAAAAATGTAAAATTTCAATATTCAATTAATTTATGAATTAATATAATTTTCCTGCTCGAATAAGGGTTGAAAATCTCGACTCGCTGTTGTAGTACGCGTTGCGCCATCTACGAGAAAAGCCTTGAACTTTGCCTTCACCGTTCTGTACAGTTAAACCGACTTGAATACAAAAAGATTTAAAGAGTTTTTCAAACTTATCAATCGTTGTTTCTTTCCATAACAGATGAAATCGTTGCTAAATCAACAATTTTTGTTTCAAGTTTAAAATATTTAATTACAAAAATTACAAGAAAAAAGAAACAATTTTCTTATTTGTTATTAAAAGTTTTCAAATTTTAATAAGAAAATCATGTTTTCAAATCAGAAAAATTGCATAAAATTCTATTTCTTATTAGAAAAAATAGATTTTTCTATTTGTTATTAAAATTGAAAGAAATAAATTAAATGTTATAGGAAAATTTTTGTTTAGAAATTATAATTATAAGTAAAAAGTGAATGGTTTTAAGCAAAATTAATACATATTGAATATTAGAGAAAAAAAATGTTCCATTTTCAAATTTCTGACTATATTTTTTTATGATTGATAATGTACAAATGTTGAGAAATATTTACGCATTTATTACACTTTCCACTGTTATTATGAATTAGCTATCACCGTTCTGTACAGTTAAAACGACTTGAATACGAAAATCGTTGCTAAATCAACAATTTTTGTTTCGAAATTAAAATATTTAATTACAAAAATTACAAGAAAAATAAATGATTTTCGTATTTGTTATTAAAAGTTTTCAATTTTTAATAACAAATATTAGAAAAATCATGTTTTCAAATCAGAAAAATTGCATAAAATTCTATTTCTTATTAGTAAAAATAGATTTTTCTATTTGTTATTAAAATTGAAAGAAAGAAATTAAATGTTATAGGAAAATTTTTGTTTAGAAATTATAATTATAAGTAAAAATTTAATGGTTTTAAGCAAAATTATTACATATTGAATATTAGAGGAAAAAAATGTTCCATTTCCAAATTTCTGACTATTTTTTTTATGATTGATAATGTACAAATGTTGACAAATATTTACGTATTTATTACACTTTTCACGGTTATAATAAATTAGCTGCTATGATTTTGAAATCATAATTACAAACCGTAGAGCGAAAAAAAAACAAACCCTGAGTAATTATAGGTAATAATACACATGTCTTCACAAAAAAAAATGGGGCTATTAAGTGTATGTACGTTGGTGGACATTGAATCATTTAAACGAGGCCGGTTGTACATTTTCGAGTGAGCCGTGAGGGGTGGTGTCGTTCGTGTAGTCCTGGGGGCGGCATCATCGGGGTGGTTCTGCTATATATTTTTTTTTTGTTATGTATTATATGTTTTTTTTTGTGTGTGAAGCGTTGAAAATCCTGTGGACGGTAAATCACGAGTCAAGTAATTATGAGTGTGATGATTCCTCGGAGATACTGCCGACTACTACTACCGCCGCCGTCGGCGCCGCTCCGCCACCCGCCGACCCCCACAGGTTACCAATTTAATATACTGATTACGTGACATCATTCTATATTAAAATTAACACACACAAAAAAAAACAGAGAGAAACGGGTGTGTCTTGCAGCGAATTGCCAACAGCACAGACAACAACAACAACTATATTTAGTGATAAATGCATGTGAAAATTTATATACGGAATTTTGAAAAAATTGAGTTTGAGTTTAAATTTAAGTGTAAAATATTTATTTTGTTTACAGATTAATCTAAAAATTGAATTGTTGTATTGAAAAAAATAGTGTATATGAAATATTTCACAATTTACATCTTGATTTTTCCCTTTTTCTATATTAAAGAAACGAAAATCTTAACAATTAGACTTTTCTATGATTTACACAATATTTAATTTCTTCTAATAAGTAATAATCTTTATGTTTCTACATGGATATCAAGTTTTTATCAAAGGTCTTAAAAAAAAGCAATTTTCACAATTTACATCTTGATTTTTCTCTATTTCTATATTAAAGAAACGAAAATCTTAACAATTATGATTTACACATTATTTAATTTCTTCCATAAAGTAATAATATTTATGGAAATAACGTTTTTACCAAAGTTCTTAAAAAAAAACACAATTTTTCACAATTTACATCTTGAATTTTCTATCTTTCTATATTAAAGAAACTAAAATCTTAACAATTTTGCTTGTCTATGATTTCTTAATTATTTCATTTCTTCTTTAAAGTAATTATCTTCATGTTTCTACATGGAAATAACGTTTTCACCAAAAGTCTTAAAAATAAACAATTTTTCACAATTTACATCTTGATTTTTCTCTGTTTCTATATTAAAAAAACAAAAATCTTAACAATTTTGCTTGTCTATGATTTCTTAATTATTTCATTTTTTCTATAAAGTAATAATCTTTATGTTTCTACATGGAAATATCGTTTTTACCAAAGCTCTTAAAAAAGTAACTTTTCACAATTTACATCATGATTTTTCTATTTTTCTATATTAAAGAAACGAAAATCTTGACAATTATGATTTACACATTATTTAATTTCTTCTATTAAGTAATTATCTTGATGTTTCTACATGGAAATAGCGTTTTTACCAAAGGTCTTAACAATTTTTTACAATTTACATCTTGAATTTTCTATATTAGAGAATCGAAAATCCTAACAATTTTGCTTGTCTATGATTTCTTAATTATTTCATTTCTTCTATAAACTAATAATCATTATATTTCTACATGGAAATGTCGTTTTTACCAAAGATCTTAAAAAAAGCAATTTTTCACAGTTTACATCTTGAAATTTCTCTTTTTCTATATTAAATTAAATGAAAATCTTAACAATTATACTCTTCTATGACGTTCAAATTATTTCATTTCTTCTATAAAGCAATAATCTTCATGTTTGTATATGGAAATAACGTGTTTACCAAAGGTCTTAAAAAACACAATCCTTCACAATTTATATACTGAATTTTCTCTTTATCTATATTAAAGAAACGAAAATGTTAATAATTATACTTTGCTATGATTTACACATTATTTAATTTCTTCTGTAAAGTAATTATCTTTATGTTTCTACATGAAAATAACGTGTTTATCAATTGTCTTAAAAACACAATTTTTCCACAATTTACATCTTGAATTTTCTCTTTATTTATATTAAAGAAACGAATATATTAACAATTATACTTTTCTATGATGTTCAAATCATTTCATTTCTTCTATAAAGCAATAATCTTTATGTTTCTATAAGGAAATAACGGTTTTACCAAAAAATTTAAAAACCCAATTTTTCACAATTTACATCTTGAATTATCCCTTTATCTATATTAAAAAAACGAAAATCTTAACAATTACATTTTTCTATGATTTACACATCATTTAATTTCTTCTATAAACTAATAATCTTTATGTTTCTACATCGAAATAACGTTTTTACCAAAGGTCTTAAAAACACAATTTTTGCACAATTTACACTTTGAATTTTCTATTTTTCTATATTAAAGAAACGAAAATCTGAACAATAATACTTTTCTATGATTTATACATTATTTAATTTCTTTTATAAACTAATAATCTATATATTTTTACATGGAAATAACGTATTTACTAAAGGTATTAAAAAAAACCCAAATTTTTCACAATGTACATTTTGAATTTTCTTTAATAAAGAATCGAAAATCTTAAAAATGTTGCTTGTCTATGATTTCCTAATTATTTCATTCCTTTTATAAAGTAATAATCTTCATGATTCTACATACAAATAACGTTTTTACCAAAGTTCTTAAAAAAAACACAATTTTTCACAATTAACATCTAGAATTTGTTTCTTTGTCTATATTACAGAAAACAATTAATTACCAATTATTTTTATCTATAATTTACAAATTATTTAAATTATTCTGTAAATCAACAACCTTTAAATTTTTATACGAATTTATCGTTTTAATCGAAGCACTCAAAAAACAGTTTTTTGAGGATTTCTTAAATTAAAAATCCGTTTAAATCTTATGTCATGAAATCTAAACACGGCACTCTTTCTCGTCGAGGGTGTGTAAACGAGCAACGATAAGTGTAGAGTTTCATCCTCGTTAGAGGGTGGAGGGCATTAAAAAAATATATATATATATAAGGAAAAAGGTTGTTCTCTGCCTTGAATTGCATTTTAGCACCTTGTCGTTGTTTGGTTGTTGATGGTATTACATTTTATATTAGGCCCAGATTCGGTGTCGGCTCGCGCCTTGCCTTGCCTCCTCCTCATATTATACAATATATATATATATATTCCGTGCAATATGATAATACGTTAGGGCCGTAACCAGGGGGTTTGGAAGGGAAACGCGATTTAATGTTCCTGATTTAATTAAAAATAACAATATCTTGCTAATTAATATTATGTGTTGCCGCAGTTTGCTGTTTCGTTGCCGATGTTGTTTGTTGTTGCTTGCTTCTCCTCGAATTCGGAATTCTCTTTCTCTTTCCTTCCCTTACTTTTTTCCCTTCAACTTTCTCACTCTTTCTCCAGCGCATGAATGTGTATTCCCTACCTGTAATAGTATCACGAAACGCACACAAAATAATAACCTAATTAACGAAAGCTCAGGGCTCGTAAAATATTTTGAATAATGGATATTAATACATGCTTAAAGCGTACTAACGATGTGTATGAAAACAAAAAATACGCTCCCATTTTTTTGTTCTAGTTGTTGGGATTTTCACAAAAAGCAGTTTTTCTTCATACAAAATACTCTAATTATTACACAATACTTATTTTTAGGAAGATAAATAGTAGACATGAAATTTGTTACTAAATTAAAACAAAAAATGTTATTAATTTATGATTTATTCTACACAATGATGTAATGATCCTTGCAATTAGAAGATTATGCTTTAATGTGTAAGCTATTACCTAACGTTTATTTTTGTATTGTTTTAAGTCAACATTTGTATTTAATCTTCATTGACATGCAATTCGTTGGAGCTTAGGGATTCACAAAAAGTATAATTCTGCGAAGCCAGAAATTGCGAATCAATTTGGGAAGCGTTGAAGCGGTTGTTGGTGGATTACGCGGCGAGCTTTCCGGATTTATCGGATGGGATCCGATGACCCAGTTATCGGACACGTAGAGGTGGCTTTAGCCGAAGGATTAATTTATTTGTAAAAGGATTAATAGTCGCGTGCAAACCAAATCGAAGTTAAAAAAAACGATCAATTTGAAGGACGAACATAAAACCTCACTCGATAAGTTTGTAGGATGACTAATAAAACAGCAACTTTTGGGCAATATTCGACTTTATTCATCAACATAATCACCTTCAAGACTAATACATTTTATTCCAATGCGTCTCTAACATCTTGATACCTTTCTTGTAGAACGATTTGTTTTTGGCCTCAAAATACGGCTTTCGCCCTTTGCTGTCCACTCATCTAAAGAACGATTTGACTCTCAAGTATAGTGGTGGATCCAAGTTTTATCTATTATTACATAAAAAATACTTTTTATTTCGCTTCAACAGCTCCAAACAGCGCATGGAATCATCGCAGTACCCAAAGCTTTCTCATGATCAAATGTTCATGCAAAATGGTAAATCAGTAAACCACTTCTCTACCATTTGTCTCGACGGAGAAGAATCCCAATTAAACTTATAAAACCATTCCTTGCTTAAACGGTATTTTTTTGCCAACAAAATCAATGTTTTATCAACACACGAAATTCAGATTTTTCCATTGTATTGAATATTACAAAAGTAGAGTCACTAAAACCACTATAACTTATGAATTAAACGTCAGATTCTCATGAAATTTTTTGTCCTTCTTCTTCTTGCCTTCCCTAAATCTCCAACATTAACCGACATTCGGTTTCCTTTTTCAATTAATTATTTTCAATTATGTTCTAATTCAATTATAAATTTATCCTCATTGTTAATATTTAACTTACTTTATTTAAAACGAGAAATTTTACATTAATATGTCTTTCAAAGTCATTTAATTAAATTACTTAAAACTATCAATTTTTCACTATTTTCTTTTTGATTTGCAATTTAAATTCGCCCTTTTAAATTTTCTTTCAAATCATAATTTTTGATTTAATATTACTTAATTTCACTGTCTTATTTTTTTCAACTAAAATATTTACAAGATAAAAACCAAAAAGACGAAATATATTGTTGCGCATTATTTTTCATCTGCATACATATTACCTTCGTTTCAGCGTGTAATAAAAAAGGAATCTAATTAGATAAATACGCTTATTAATAATTCAGACGGTAATGTCCTCGACGATATATTACAATTCTCTCTCACTTTTTTGTTGTTGTTGTTGTGCATGCGTTGATTATGCTTCTCTTTTTTTTCGTTTGGTGTGTCTGTTACGTATTTATTTTAATTTGATAAGATGTGGTTAGGGTGGAGAGAGTTTACCAGATTCGTGCGTAATCATGGGCGATGACAATTTTTGTGTGCAACCGAAGTTGGGTTGGGCCCCAACTCCGTTGTCGTTATATTTTATTTTTATTATTATATTTCGTTTTTACGTGGATCACGTGAAACGTAATCACCCTCGGATTTATTAATTAGTCGGGGGCGGGAAACGTGTGCTACGCGATGATTTTTAATCATTAGATTAAGTAACTCAAGTGTCAAGGGAAAAACTATATAATCACGAACGTAATTTTTTGTTTTTGGTGAAATTTTAACGTATTTCACGAAAGTTATGAATAAATTCCTGAATATAGAATGAAATGAATGAAACAAGCCATGTTTTCAATAGTAATATCAACAAATTGGTATCTCCGTCCATAGTAACCAAACATTGTCCATAGTAAATAAACAGTGTCCATAGTAACTAAATAACGTTCATAGCAACAGAGTAGCTTTCATTTTAGTTAAATAATAGTATTGATTTGCAATACTGGAAAACTGAAGATTGTCAGATTTTAAGTTTAAAGCTGAAATAAATGGGAGCAGTAAAATTTGGAAAGTACAAATGTCCTGATCAAATGTTCATGTAAAATGGTGAACACACTGCCTTTTGATATCTTCAACTATCTTACGCAACAACAATTTGCGATCGGCCAAAACCAACCATTTTCTGCACTTTTTTTTATGTTTTCTACAACAACCAGAGCATTTGTCTCGACGGAGAAGAGTCCCAATAACACTTATCAAGTATTTGTCCCATAATCACACGAAATTCAGATTTTTTCCATTGTTTTGAAAATTACAAAGTAGACTCACAATAAATGTACTCTATCTATGTTTAAAATTCAAAATACTACTAAAACCTTAACTTTAACTAAACGTCAGATTGTCATGAAATTTTGACAGGCGTGTCTGAAGGTTGGTACTTCGTAAAATCATCGCATATATATCATCCTACGAACTTATTGAGTGAGGTGTTACTAACAGCAACAAATCAAGTTTTTCGTTGAGATTTTTCATGTTCTTTTTCAATTAATTATTTTCAATATTTAGTTCTAATTCAATTATAAATTTGTCCTCATTGTTAAAATTGTTTACCAGTTAATCTGGTTACCAGAGTTTTTAGCAACTGATCAGTAACTAATCAGTGTCCATAGTAACTAAATAACGTCCATAGCAACAGATTAGCTTTCATTTTAGTTAAATAATAGTATTGATTTGCAATATGGAAAACTGAAGATTGTCAGATTTTAAGTTTGAAGCTGAAACAAATGGGAGCAGTAAAATTTGGAAACTACGAATGTCCTGATCAAATGTTCATGTAAAATGCCCAAATTCGGCAATTTGTGTCTGTACGACCGGGTTTAAAATGAGTAAATTACTTTTCTAACATTTGTCTCGACGGAGAAGAGTCCCAATAACACTTATCAAGTATTTGTCCCATAATCACACGAAATTCAGATTTTTTCCATTGTTTTGAAAATTACAAAGTAGACTCACTAAAACCACTATAACTTATAAACTAAACGTCAGATTGTCATAGAAATTTTGACAGGCGTTGTCTGAAGGTTGGTACTTCGTAAAAATCACATGCGCCATCTATATATCATCCTACGAACTTACTGAGTGAGGTGTTACTAACAGCAACAAATCAAGTTTTTCGTTGAGATTTTTCATGTTCTTTTTCAATTAATTATTTTCAATATTTAGTTCTAATTCAATTATAAATTTGTCCTCATTGTTAAAATTGTTTACCAGTTAATCTGGATGCCAGAGTTTTTAGCAACTGATCAGTAACTAATCAGTGTCCATAGTAACTAAATAACGTCCATAGCAACAGATTAGCTTTCATTTTAGTTAAATAATAGTATTGATTTGCAATAATGGAAAACTGAAGATTGTCTGATTTTAAGTTTGAAGCTGAAACAAATGGGAGCAGTAAAATTTGGAAACTACGAATGTCCTGATCAAATGTTCATGTAAAATGCCCAAATTCGGCAATTTGTGTCTGTACGACCGGGTTTAAAATGAGTAAACTACTTCTCTAGCATTTATCTCGACGTAGAAGAGTCCCAACAACACTTATCAAGTATTTGTCTCATAATCACACAAAATTCAGATTTTTTCATTGTTTTGAAAATTACAAAAGTAGACTCACTAAAACCACTATAACTTATAAACTAAACGTCAGATTGTCATAAAATTTTGACAGGCGTTGTCTGAAGGTTGGTACTTCGTAAAAATCACATGCGCCATCTATATATCATCCTACGAACTTACTGAGTGAGGTGTTACTAACAGCAACAAATCAAGTTTTTCGTTGAGATTTTTCATGTTCTTTTTCAATTAATTATTTTCAATATTTAGTTCTAATTCAATTATAAATTTGTCCTCATTGTTAAAATTGGTTACCAGTTAATCTGGTTACCAGAGTTTTTAGCAACTTATCAGTAACTAATCAGTTTCCATAGTAACTAAATAACGTCCATAGCAACAGATTAGCTTTCATTTTAGGTAAATAATAGTATTGATTTGGAAAACTGAAGATTGTCAGATTTTAAGTTTGAAGCTGAAACAAATGGGAGCAGTAAAATTTGTAGCGTTTAGTGTGCATACAGTTAATTTGCTGCTGAAGTTGTTGCTGTAGTTATGAAAGGGGCGCAGAAAAGGAAGAAGTTTAGAGACGGATTTCGAGGAAACTACAAATGTCGGTTAATGTTGCAGATTTAGGGAAGGCAAGAAGAAGAAGGACAAAAAAAAAATGTGTGAATTAAGAGCCGTGGGGAAGTAAATAAAAGCGAATGGGATGGATGTGTATTAAGAGGCGCGGATGCGAATGGGACCTGGGGGGCATATATAAAGTTGGGTGGGGTCTACGGTGGCAAAAGGAAACTTTTCGGTGAGGCGCAATAAGTATGTAAGATATTTAACGGTTTTAATAATAATAATAACAGTATAAGCAGGGAGAACAAGATTTGACAACTCTCGCACACTCACACTCACTGTGACTTGGTCTTGGGGGGCGGCGAGTTAATCTTCGGAGATAAAATTTAATTCTCCTTCGCCGTTGCGAGCACACGTACATCGTGGGGGGGTGTGGGCGGTTTTCGTTTGGGGGTGGTTTTTGGCCTCTCGCTGTGTGTATGTGTGTGTGTATGCCGACGTCTCCGAGGAGTATTTCAGCCTTTGTCGGCCCTTTTGTTGGGCAGACCAGGCCCATGGAGAGAGGCAAAGAGAGAGAGAGAGAAATCTGCTTTCCAAGACGGAGCATACATCATAAACACGGTTATGTTGTGCCCAAAGAGAGAGAGATGGAACTAAGACCGAGCGAGATCTCCGGTTTTGTAAAGTTTGATATATGCCCCGAGTGTGTATATATCTGTCTTACTTCTTGATAGACGTACTAATTATTAAGATGCCGTTATCTCTATCTCTCTGAATCTTTCTCTCTTTCTCATACGCTAATTCTGCATGTGGATGTGGAGAGAGAGAGAGAGAGAAAACGTACGTACATCGCCCTAAATCCGAAAAGCGCACTATTAAACCGCCACCGCCGCATCTTTTATTCCAGGCCGCCCCCCCGAAGATTACAACTTTACTGCCGCCGCCACCACCGAAGACGACGTCAATCCGGAAGACAACGCAACAAAACCTTTCCCCTACCGAAAAGTCTCTGTACATCGTGAAACTGTTGTCTTACAAGCAAGCGAAAAAGATTGAAATACTTCCTTTTAACCTACATCCTCAACCTTAGTCAAAACACAATACAATTTACACTATAAACTAGCAAATATTTTGAATAATTTCAATAGTTTTCTATGTAAGAATTAACTATTTTTATAAGAAAATATAATAATTGACTTGAAAATATATTTATTAAGTAATTTTATAGAATAAGAACAGAATTTGTATATCAAATTTATTTTCAAAGAGATTTTGTCTCAACTAAGATTTTGAGATAATAATAGAAGATATAGCAATTTACTTTTTAATGAGTTTTTGTCCAATTTAAATAATTGAAAATTTTTATTAAATTATTTCAAAATGTTTTACAAAATACTTTCACAAGAAACATTTCAAAAGGAATTAGTGTAATTAGTAATAGAAAATTTCAACTTTGTCACATTTTGCATCCAGTATTATTGTTTGAAAGTACACTTGGTTCTCTTTTTATGCGGTAGATACGTTCCACAGGAAAACGCATAAAAATAAATCGCACAAAAAAGGACCTAGACACACGTATAAAAATAAAGGATACGTTCCATATTTTTTTTAAAATCGCATAAAACTAAATCAAAGAGTTACAATATACCGCAAATCGCATAAAAAAGGGTTTATTAAATTTCATAAAAATAATTAATCTTACTATATTCTTTCTGAAATGTTTATTCATAATTTTATAAAAAACGTTAACTATCATAGACCAGTTTATTAAATTTCAGAAAAATATAATCTTAACATATTCCTTCTAAATTTATACGGAAAAATTTTACAAATAAAAAAATACAGAAAAAATTTATGAAAGTTAATCTTTCTTCACATTTTCGTCGTTATAGGAGAGTGTTTGGCATAATTTGCGAACTGGTTCGAAATCACTTTCATCACTAGAAGAAATAGTTAGCATATAAGATCTATATCCTGAAAATAATGATTCTTCACAAGTAAAATTAGTCTCAACTTCGCATGTTGATTTTTTCCCTTTGAGAATTTAATCAGTGATTAAACTTTGCGATGGTTTTGCTATTTTTTTTGTACAATTCCTGATATCCAGAAATGCAGAATTATCATCTTTTTCGATGAAATGGTTTACCAATTTGTGTCAAAATGGTCTAAAATAGTTATTTAAAAAAAATCGTCTTGAAATAAAAACCGCATAAAAAGAGAACCGAATGTAGTAGTAATGTTTCATATTGGAATTTACGTGAATTGAATTAGTTGTGGTAATATTTCATGTAAGTTCATTTTTGCGTGAATCTGCGCCATTTGTCACGCATGGAAATGCAATAAATATCTATATTCATGAGAATATTTCGATATTAAAAAAATATATATAGAAGTAAAACCGAAACCGAAGATTTATACGCGTCCCAAATGTACATTTAAAAATATATATATTTGATTCCTCCTTTCCTGGCGATATTCGAAACGCAATGAAATATCAAAAAATAAAAAAAAATAAAGAAAACCCACCCTACGCGAATTCTACGACTTTTTAATAAAATCTAAAATATTCGTACTGTCCTGATATTACATAAACATATCCATGCATAGGTTAATATCAATATAGGAGTAACGGCCTCCTCACCAGCATAATATTAAAAGCCATAAATCTGCCCGAACAAGTCTCACCCACTACCAGTCATTTAGTCTAGCAACTCACGTCACTCGCACTTGATATTATTTTTAATATCCTCCCCTCATGAAAGTGCTGAGAAATATTGGATCGTCTTCGTTCTCAAATTCGAAAATATATATATATAAAAAAAATGTGTGTATAGGATCGTGGAGTTCTTAATAAAGCGAAAATACACAAAGTTGTCCATCAGGAATTCCCGGTGTTGTATTTTTTGTGAGTTCCTTCCCGGAGGAATCTAATTTACATTCCGGCGTATTAAATAATTCAGGTTATCGAATTGGGGGACTTTTGTAATCGTCCCCCATTTCGTCGCATTTGAATGGAAAGAGAGAGAAAAAAATATGTCTCGTGGAGGAAGATTTTTTTTTGTAAATAAACATCCCCTTTGCATGAAAGTTTGATGCGCGTAGTTATTGAAAGAATATCGGTTCTGTACCTGTTTTTTTTTCGTTCTTTTCTTCGTAAGGTATTCAATTTGGGGGATGCCTCACCCTTCTTCAACAATCTGCGAGCGGTGGAGGAACGTAAGGAAATGCCAATAAGGCGAAATCGGATGATAAAATATATATATGTTTGCGTGTGTGCAAAGGGGGAAGTCTCGTTTTCACCATCAACAAAAAAAAACACACACACATTGATGCGGGGGAAAAGAAAAACTGGGGGGGAAGGGGGCATAATTTCGCGTTAGGGTGCAAATTGCATGTAACGTCTCAATAGGGTAACTTCTCCTCCTACCACTTATCTTTCTTCCTCCATTGGAAACATACAGATATCGTCACTTTAATTCCGAGATCGAATTAGGTTTCTTCTTTCTTCCCCCCTTTTTTTTGCTTTATATATGGTAATGGAAATTGCCATTTCGTCGGTATTTTTGGAATTCTAATCGCAATAAATTCCATTTCCATGCAAGGAAAGACGACCCGAAAGTTTTACACCCTCTTCGAAGTATGCAAAAATCTGGTAAATAAACACATTCTTTTCTGAAAACTGATTCAGTAAATGTAATTTTTATATAAGAATATAATACATATTTTAGAAATTCTATAAAATATCAACAAAATTTAAATTTCAATAAATAAAGTTCAAAAAAATCTAAAATCTTAATAAGTTAAGCAGTAAAATCTAATTTGCAGTAACAAAAATTTATATCATTTATAATTTGCGTTACGTCTCCAATTAATTAAAAATTTTAAAAATTCAAACTAATTTTAAAAAAATGCTATTTCCTTACTTCAATTACTTTATTTATATAAGCAAATGCAAATTAATTATCTTGAAACTTGTAAATTTTCATATTTATTCCTTATTTACAAAAATTGTATGATTATTGATAAACCTTTTGGAATTTTTAGTACATAATTCAAATAATTGTAATCATTTTTAGCCAATTTCTTCAATTAATTGAAAATTTTAAAAAATGAAGAAAAAAATGGTAAAGAAATTAAAAACATAAAATCTTTAAACTATTTGTAAACACATAAAGTGTGTGACGTATTTTTCGAAACATATTTTGAATACGTACATTTTCTTAATAGTTTTAGATATGTTAAGTTAATATAATGTAGTTTTGTTTAAAAAAAAAACAAATTAACATTTATTTTTTAAAAGAAAATTTAGAAATTTTCGTTTATTATATGGAAATTAACTAAAATTTTGTATCTTAATGTTAAGTTAATAGTACATAGGAAAATGTAAATGGATTGAATTTATCCTTAATTTTTCCTCTTTCTCTTTTCATCCCTCACTTATACGCAGTAGAAGCGAATGAAACAATAATAAAAAAAACGAAATTAATTTCCCTAATAAAATTAGAATACTTTTGTTACGCTCCTAAATGCGTGGATGCATATAAATTAGTGACGATAGCGGCATTGTACAAGTTGAACGGGATTTATTCGTCCCAGCGGTAATTACCATACGGACATCATTCTTATTTGTATTATTTTAATTAATAGCCGTTTCGCGTTTCGGATCCTACACACAACATACAGCACAAAGTACACGTGGAGTTACGGTCTTATCTTCGCATCGAGCACAAAACTGATTCCTACACCTTAGGTGAGGTGTCCTGCTGGAGGCAGCGAGGGCTGGGCTTTACACACACACCAAATGGACGTTATTTGTATATGCTAATCACCATGACGATAAATTATATAATAAATCCAGGTAAGACAACTTTTAGCCAACTTCTCCAATTAATTGAAAATTAAAAAAAAAATCAAACTAATTTAAAAAAATGCTATTTCCTCCTTTCAATTACTTTATTTACATAAGCAAGTGCAAATTAATTATCCTGAAACTTGTGAATTTTCATATTTACTTCTTACTTACAAAAATTGTATAATTATTAATAAATGTTCTTGAATTTTTAGTACATAATTCAAATAATTGTCATTATTTTAAGCCAATTTCTTCAATTAATTGAAAATTTAAAAAAATGAAGAAAAAAAATGGTAAAAAAATTAGATACATAACATCCTTAAACTAATTGTAAATACGAAAAATCTACAAGAATAATATAAGTAAATATTTTCTAATTAAAGTTAGATACATGCAAAATTATTGAAATCATCAAAATAAGTGTAAATTCCATAATTAAAATATTGAAAACTATGAAAAAAAAAACACTTTAATTTAATCAATTCTTCAACTTTATAAAAAAAAAATATTGCTTTTCTTTACTTTATTTACATAAGCAAATACAAATTAATTATCCTGAAACTTGTGAATTTTCATATTTATTTCTTACTTACAAAAATTGTATGATTAATGATAAATCTCCTTGAATTTTTAGTACATAATTCAAATAATTGTAATCATTTTAAGCCAATTTCTTCAATTAATTAAAAATTTAAAAAACGACATTAAGTCCTTAAATTAATTGTAAACTGGACAAATCTAAATATTTTCTAATTAATGTTAGATACATGCAAGGTTATTAAAATCCTTAACAATTAAAATGTTGAAAACTATTAAAAAATGTTTGCATTTAGTCATTTCTTCAAATTTTATCAAAAAAAAAAAATAATGCTTTTTCTTTACTTCAATTACTTTATTTACATAAGCATATGCAATTTAATTATCTTGAAACTTGTGAATTTTCATATTTAATTCTTACTTATAAAAGTTGTATGATTATTGATAAATATCCTTGAATTTTTAGTACATAATTCAAATAATTGTCATCGTTTTAAGCCAATTTCTTCAATTAATTAAAAATTTAAAAAACGAAGAAAAAAAGTTACAAAAAATTAGAAACATAAAGTCCTTAAATTAATTGTAAACACGACAAATCTAAATATTTTCTAATTAATGTTAGATACATGCAAGGTTATTAAAATCCTCAACAATTAAAATGTTGAAATCTATTAAAAAATGTTTGCATTTAGTCAATTCTTCAAACTAATTGCAAACTTAGTAAATGCAAGAAATAAAATTAGAAACATGAAGAAAGAGCGGTTATTAAAATTCCGTTGTTACCGCCGCGAGATCGAATCGGTCGGTCTCTGCACCGTATTGCAACTGCTGCAAAACGGTTGATTTTATCGGCGCTGTAATTTATATCGATGCTTGTTCTAAAGTCCCCTTTGGCACGGCAGCGATAAATTTGAAAATATTGCGGATATTTACATGGTTTCGGCCAAACAAAGCTTCGAAGTCTTGGAAGAAAGGTATAAAAAAAAATACACAACTTCGAGCATAGTTCAAGCCCGAAGAGTTATGCGACTCGTTGCGAAAACTATTAAACTAGATCGGATTCGCTTGGAATTGATAAGAAGGAAACGTCGCCGCCGCCATTCCGCTTATTAAAACCGTGAAATTCGGTCAAATAACTTAATGGAAAATATGGAACAAACCAGTTTCAACATTTTTATTTGTTGTCACATTCTATGTTTGTTTTAATCTTTTGATGATTCTAAATTCTTTATTAGAATAATTTTGAATTATTTGTTAATACATCAAAAAAAAAATCAGAAATTTTTATCAAAAAATGTAATTAAACAAACTTATTTAATTGATGAAATATTCATAAAATAAGTTGCTAATAATGTGGATGCGCCGGGTTTGATGAAATTCAATTTGTTATAAACTAAATAATTAATAAGAAGTGTTTAAATTAAAGAAATTGTTTGAGTTAGGGGATGAATTGAATTGAAATGAAACGGGTTGAAAGCAAAAAAAAAATAATCTGCGTATAGAATTTTTTTTCTCCACTCTTGTTCTTATTCCTCGACGGATGATAATACAATTATAATGTATTCGGAAGTTTGACAGGATTCGGGATCATCCGGATGGTCGGATTAAAAGGATATTAAAATGATAAAGGAAGTAGAGAGAGAGATGCAATGATTGACGTGGTCCGTGGAGCGTGAAAAAAGGCATCGCGCGTTTTCCCCGAAACAAATTAGAAACTTTTCCTAAATACATCTGACACGTGAATGTGTGGCGGCGGCGGCGGTGGAAACGGCATCGGTGGAGAAAGAGGAGGAGGCGGCGGCCGCACACGTTCTCGCAGGTTTATTAAACAAACATTTGCCTCTGCATAATATCCCCGAAACCATCTCTCTGCAGGATGGATGGAGCGAGGAGGAGGAGAGCATAAAAACCGAACACACGCCGAGTTTTCATTTCATAGTCAATGTTAGTTGGAGCGTGGTATTCCTCCTATTCACGTCGTCCGTTACGTTACGTTACGTAACGTTACGGTAACGTTATGCGAGTGTACGTATGTGCATGTAAGGAAAAACTTTTTGACGTGCTA